>NC_079147.1:80025208-80220114 GCF_945859685.1 Eupeodes corollae | reverse complement strand
ATCCTTAAAATAGTTGTTCTTTGCAAGGTTATGATTTAATCTGCTATTGCCCATGTTCTGCATTTCACTTATTGTGAATACACTTTGCGAAAGTGAATTTGGGTTTTCCACAATTCGTTATCGTGAATTGGATTTTTGAACATGCAAATAGATGTTCTGTATTTTGGTTTGTTCCATTTTTCGAACGCATTCAAATCACATTTTTTTAATTATGTGAATTGATCTTTGAAAGCTTCCTTCTGCTAGGAATCGGAGGGTTGCAGCAAGTTTTGAATTGAAGAAGGTATTATAAAAGGTTCTATTTCCCTTAGAAAATATAAAAAAGCGTCTTTGCTTAATTTAAAATAACTTAATTTATCAGAACAATTCTACATAATTTTCACACACGTAAAATGTGTCAGCAAATCCAATATACTTTTTTCTTTCTTATTTTATCTCTTGAATTCTGCTTCCTTTTTTCACTTAAAATTGATAATAATATTGCATCCATTTTCAAAACAGCAAACATTTTACTTCAGAAACAAAAATAAAAATGTATGATTCTTCAGTTCTGACAGTTCGAAGCAATTTCGAAGTTTTCGAATTCGATCGAATTGAAGAACATGCAATTTTATTTCACGTGAAATTGAAAAGTGATTTCAATTCACTTTCGATCGAAATTCGGAACATGGGCGTATAAGTTGTTTTTTACAAGGAATTAGACGCGTCGCAATATATTTAGCTCTACATTTCTCATTAAACTTTAAAATGACTTAAATCAAAATGTTTTTAGCGGTTCTTGCCACTCTCGACACCAACTGTTTTTGATACTTTAGGGCTTTTATGTCCACTCTTTTCACAACTTGTGAATCATTCATTTTAAAATGATTCCGCCTGTAACTTCATTGTTTTTATAAACAAAGGAGAGCGACCCATTTTCAGAATTAAAGCGTAGTTTGCCGTAAATGAAATATTGTTTTTGTAAAGTGCGTTAGGAATTTTTCAACCGAATTGTACTGTTTACATCCCCATACCTGCGATCTGTATAGATGTATGCTCTCAGCTTCTGTTTCAAATACTTTAAACTTGCTTATCTGTGCTAAAAAACCATAACGTTCGATTTATCTATATATATTTACTATTGAATTCTATAGCCGATAATACTGGTAAACCCTGTTACTCACGAGCTGCAGAATTTGTGATTAATGCTTAAACAGAAGTGCCTTAATCCTCATCCCTGAAAATCCACTCTACCCGACAGGTAGTTTAAAACGTTTTATATGAATAGTGCAAACAAAGTAGGGCTAAATGTACAACCTTGCCTCTCTCCCGATGAGGTTTCAAACCAGTCCACAGTGTTGCGAGCCCATACAAAAGTTGATCAAAAAATACTTGCGATATTGTTTTTTTTTAGTTGTATCTTTTATTCACATTATTAGTAATGTTTTATAATCAAAGAAACATTTTTTAAGTTTAAAAACATATTCATTACATATTTATTGCCGATTTTAAAAACAATAGTTACACTAAAAAAGCAATTATTAAAAATGAAAAAAAAAATATTAACACATATACAAATTTTGAATCGGTTTTTCATCAATTTTCTAAATTTTCCAGTATATCTTCATCTATAATTTTTGGTTGAAAGTTTCTTAATTTATTTCGAATACTTGAAATTAAAGGATCTGACGTTTATAAGCATCATATTCATCAAATCTATATTGGTATTTTTCCGGGAAGACTTTCTGGTATGATTTTCCCTTAACTTTCTTGACTCCTTATGTCTTCCTTCTAAGGCATCTTCGGATAATTGTCCGATAGGTATTGAGAAGAAGTCAATAACATCTGCACCATGCATAAGAACTTTATGTATTGACATTGGCATGTAGTACCACGAATAAGAATTTAAATATAAAAGCTTTGTTTCATTCAGTAATTTTTTAAAGTTTTTCTGTATTAATTTTTATGCCCCTAGACAAAACTCTATTTATCTTAAAAAAGTTGGAACTCAAATCTTCGCTTACCCCGGTTATCTAAGAGCTAAGACTTGCCTGTCGAAAAAATGTTCGTGCGGTGTTACCATCGTTCGTAGAACCATATCCAGGCTTTGGTTGGTCAATCAGAAGACCCATTTTTTCTTTGAATTCCCTTTGAATCCTTTTTTTATTTTGATCAAAAATTTCCCTATTCGCAGATGCACGTACCTGCCAACACTTTAAGGGCAATCTATACCCAATATGAAGGATACACTCAAAACTTCTAATCCAATTGTGTAGGGTCGATAAGCCATATTTATAAGTTTGTACGTTTGGTTGAAGATCGCCAACATTTTGTTGGTTCATAAGTTTTTGGTGTTGCACCACATATGTAGCAGGTTTGTGTGGAACGAGTATCAGTAACAATGTTGCATATACTGCCATCGATCATTGTAAAAATCATTTCAAAACTAATGTCAATAAAAAATCCGCCTTCTTTTATATGTAATGTTATTGGTAGTAAGTTATCAATTTCATGGTTCATTCTGGTCAACTCATTATTAACAATATCTTTGGATTCTTTGATAAAATGCAAACGAATAGGTCGACAGAAAAAAGGTAGAAGACGGTGCAGTGTTATTCCACTTAACTAAATCTGTATTTGATTCAACTAATTTAAGAGGGACAAAGGCGGTGATGAACAAAAACTCATCTGTTAAATTTGAATCCGAAAATCTTTGTTTATAGTTGCTATGACCCGAAGAACCATTGAAACCCCCACTTACAGATAAGTTTAAGGGGAGCAGAAGAATTGAAATGTATGTCTTCGCTTGATTGAATTATAGATGAAGCAGTTTTATGTAAAAGCTCTTGTAGATTTACTTCTGCATTTGTTTCATCAGTAGTGATATTCTGAGGTAGTAAATCCTTTTTTGGTTTTCATCATGGAATAGTAACTCGGGAATGTATCAGGGTGAATGTTATTTATAACCTTTCTAAGCCTTTCATATGATCGATATGAAAGATCAAGATCGATGAACAAAGCTAAAGCGTCTAAGGGTGATAAAGAATTTTTCATATCATCCTTTTTACTTGATACAGTTGCAGCAAATTTGATTTCATTGTGATCTCTGCCATGAAGTAAATCCGCCACTCTTCGTTTTTTCGACAAGAGCTTAAGGGCCTTCAAAATCTTTGCGTGGTCTACCTCGTTTGGGATTTTGAATTTCTCCTGCTCTATTTTCTAAAAATTTTAAAACATCTTCATTCATCTTAAAAGGCTTATTTAAATAAACACAATATTTTGTATTAAATTTGTTGACATTTCTTCCTGTTGACCTCCAATAACTGATCATTTTTAAAGTAAATAAATTTACGGATCTTTTTATACTTCTTTTAATTGAATCTGGAGCATCATGGAGTTTATAAAAATCCAAAACAAAATCGAAAACGGGTGTACTCTTGACTTTGGAGTTAGCTAACCGCCATTTCTCGAAACAAGCTCTGTTTTCGAGTACCTGAAAAGCTGTACAAAAAAAAGGCGAATATATCACGAAAAAGCAAACAGACGCAAATAAAATTTTGCCAACATCAAGCATTAGGTTAAGGCAACAAAATATAAAAAATATTATTCAGGTGTTTTTAGGAGTTTTTTTTTAAACCTTACTTGAATGTCAGTTTCACTAATTTTTTGAAGTCGTCCGAAAAATAGCTTATAACTTACCCATTTTCTTTTAAAATCTTGATTTTTTTTATTATTACTCAATAGCTTAACACAATTAAAATAAATATAAACGTTCTATAACAAAAAAAAAATGATATTTATGAAAAGAACACTACTCAAACATCGGCATCACCTTTATACCTGAATATAAAAATGTTGTCTATTGCTAAATATTCTGGTCTAAATACAGATTGGAACTACTTCAGCAAGTTTTCGGTCTCAATCCAACTAACAAGACGCTTATCGTTCGTTCTAAATATCTTGTAAGATGCATTTAAAAAGGAAACCTCTTTAGTTATCTGCATCGAATAACGATCCTTTTTTGTCGATTGAAAATATAATAGTATATCTAAATTCATCTTGAGACAGTGTTTTTTGTGTTTGTCATGTTTTTTTTTTTTCAAATTTAAAAAAAGTAAGGTATTCTTACGCAATATTGTAGTAGGATTGGACTTTATGATTTCCAGGAAGAAAACCTTGTCGACCAATGTAATTTGGAGAATATTATTATTATAAATTCTTTATTTGACCGAAACTCGAAATACATTTGAAAAATTATATAAGAACATTATATATATATTTGCCGTCTGCCTGAAAATTGGCATCTATCGAGAATAAAAAAAAGAAAGTTTAAGATTATATCAAGTTTATAAATAGATTATGTAGACAATTGAATAAATAAATTGAATTTAAATAAGCATAATATTCAAGTTTATAATATATATTTCCTCGTTACATCTTAGATAATAATACATAAATATACATATATTTAAAAATTTAAAATTACTCTAAGAAACTGTTTCGGTAATCTAAGACATGATCAATAAAATTGTAAAGGTCCTTCCAACCCAATCTCCGATTAAAATTTGTTTCGCTTCCTGGTGATTGGGAAAGCTTTTTGAAAAATAAAGTCTTCGGAGTTCTTATAGAATTGGAAAAACGGCTAAAAAGTGGTTGACATCTTCTATTTCATTCCGATTGCAGAGGTTACTCCTGGGATTATCATTTCTGTGAGGTTAGTAAATCAGATTTAGCATCTCAGTTCTTGCTTTAAACAAAGTACCTTTTTGATTTGCAGAAAGATTACTATTTAAATAATTGTGTACAAACAAAGTGTGATTGAGTTGCTTATAGGCCAATCTGCTTGGAGAGGTTCGAGCCCTTTTCAAGAACTTGAGATACAATGAATCATCAACCAACGCAGTTCATTCATAAAACCTATCTTAAAATTATCAAGAGAAGTTGTACCAAGGTTTAGATTAAATCCTTCGGAATGCGAAATCCATCATTTGCTTATGAAGATTTTCATTTGACCTTTGCATTACTTTTATTATGTAATCGGCATTAAATTTAAGATTTTTTAGAAAAATCGGAGGGATCCCTGATTCCACATGTATAGTTGGTGTATAGTTTGGAGGTTTAAATATTCGTTTAAAAAAGAAGCGTTGCACTATCTCAAATTCATCGAGATCTTGGTAACCAAAAACTTGACTGGCATAGCATAAGCATGAGTTTATAGTAGCTTCAAAAACTCTTAATTTAGCTGAGATGTCTATGTACTTATTGCAGAAGATTTTGTTCCATATAAAGTTTATTTCAGTTTTTGCCGATAAGCATTTTTCCTTAACATGGGGCCGGAAATCTAGATTGCTACAAAATAGAACACCTAAATACTTAAATTGGTTAACCACCTCTTTAGGTTCACCATCAAATGACCATGCTTCTAGCGGGTTTCTCCTTCGACGGGTGCTTTCAAAAATCATAATTTTTGAGTTTGAGGTGTTTACATTCAGGTCTCATATATCACAAAAGTGTTTAAGTCTACTAATTGGTAACTGTAATGTGGTGGGGTTGTCCGTCGATTTCGTCCATATACCTAAATTTGATAATTTAAAAATTAATTATTAATACTGCCCGAAATTAATGAAAAAGACATACAGTTTTTGTTTGTTATCGATGAAACGTTTTGCTATATTATAGAGAGCGAAGATTTGATCCACTGTTGAAAGACCAGAGCGAAAATCAGCTTGGAAAGTGTTTAGCAATTTGTTTTCTTCTACTCACCTCATAAGCCTGCAGTATAGAATTTGGGTAAATATTTTTCATAAACAAGGGAGAATTGAAATGCCCCTATAGTTTGCTGGTGAGCTTGGATCTCCTTTTTTTAAAATTGGACAAATTTGTGACATTAAAAATGACTAAGGTATTTCTTCTTTTTCAAGAAGCTTATTAAAAAAATCAAGAAGAAGATTTAGGAAAGACGGGGATGAGTTTTTATAAAATTCAGCTGGAATTCCATCTAGCCCAGCTGCCTTCTTGTTTTTCATGTTTTTAAGGGTAGCTTGCAATTCATTTATTTCAATAGGGCAGTCTAGGTCTGAAATAGTGATTGAGGGTAAAACATATTGAAGTAGTTGTGGGTTAGTTGCCGCGTTAAGAAGTTCGCTAGTAACTCTACATTTATTGTAGTTGCTGAAACATTTTTAACGCCACTTAAAAATCTCACTTTAGACCAAACTGATTTTGAGTCTTTACATTTTGATAAACCTACTGCTAAAACAGCCATAAAAGTTTTTTGTTTATTTTTGCATACTCGCTTATACGTTTTATTCGCATCTAGGTAGAGCGATTTAAAGAAATTAGACTTTGTTTTCCTAAAAATTTTAAGCATTGTATTTTTCTTTTTATTAAATTTGGTTCGGATCTCGGGATAAAAACGATAGATCTCCACATTCTCAAATGTTCAATTTTAAAACTATAAAGGTATAAGGTTTGAATAAGAATGTTCTTTAAAAAATGTTTTCAGCTATTTGATCTATTATTACATTTTGAAAAAGATTCATTGCTTACAAAAATATACTTGGTTATAAGTTATCTATATATAAAATAGATTCGACAGTTTTTCCTTAGATGACACGTCCTTGAGATATAAATGTATATTCCATCCATTAATCTATCCTAACGACAAAACATATCAAATCCACAATAGCCAAAAAATGTCTACTTTCATAGATACCTATAGGAATTTCAAATAAATTATATTCCTCTTCAAAATCAAAACCTACCTTCCTCAAAATGCGGCACCAAAAAATTCCTCTCTCTTTTATTCCTGTTATCTCAGAAAAGAAAAGTTATATTTTATATACGTATAGCTAAACAAAACACTTATGATGAATACTTAAATCAGTTGATTGATGATCATTCAACAAAAAAAAACACCATATCTTAGACCTCAACAAAAATATTTCAAGTCGTTAAAATGATTTATCTATCTATTATCGACTCCCGAAAATAATATTCAAGAAATTCAAAAAATAAAACCAAACTACTATAATAAAACTAAAGTAAGCTCAAATGTTCACCCTAAAAACTTACCAAATACTTCAACTTGTATAATTTTTGAACACATCCTCGTATATCCTAAACTTTGTCATTTGTGTCAATTACTAGCATCCTGCTTTTCGAAACATAAATTTTCATTTAAAAGTGTATCATCCCTCTATTCTAAGCCAGACCAACTGACGACACTGACAACAACAACAAGAGAGAGTCCAGTCAACATAATCTCTCTCCCTTTTGAAGCTCATCATTGCCACTGTTTGTCGTCATCCTCGTGCTTGTACTCGTCGTCGCTGTGTCGCCACCATCAGATTTATAATCAGGATCAGGACACAGGATGGACGAACGTTGCAGGCAAATTGATAATGATGGATTTCCGTACTTTTGCAATCCGTTCTTATAATAATAATATGAAAACCACACTATGGCAAAAATTGGAAATGGAATATATCCTTTTAATTTGACGTTCAAAGTGTTGTAGGGTAAACTAGGGTATACCTACCTCCTTTTATATAGAAACCTTTTAATGGAAATAGTATAGCTATAGGTAAAAAGAAGAAAATGGACAAAAGATGGACTCATGGTTGAGGGAATTAAATTATGTAAAATCTGTCATTGCTAAAGGGTGGAAAGGGTAGGAAAGGGTGGGTGTGTTCTGTCTTCTGTCCAGCAGCAAAAGAGAACATACAATATGAAAAATCTACTCTTTAGTTATTGTAAACATAAATCAGTTGGCTCTCTCTCTCTGCATCTTCACTACCATCGTTATTACCAAAAACGACAACGACGCATGCCATGCGCACCAAATACCGCTATATTTTCAAACTTTGCATCTCCTTTATGTACAAACTTCGTCTACTAGACACATAGTCACTTTCCCCTCCAACCAAAAGAGGGGCTTCAAGAATTCATCCAAAAATAGGGGCACACCATCATCAGGGTAGGAGAAAAAAGCTTCCCTTATAATTCTCTCGGCTCTTCTATAGGTATCCGAAAATGTGTTATCATCAATATAGGGATGAAAAATTAGTAACAGCAGGACTACCAACAATGCCAAAATGAAACAAAAAATAACAACAAAAACCCTACCAGCAAAAGAGGCCAAAACCCATCAAATCAACCCTCCAAAAAACCATGAGAATGAGAATGAGAACGAGAACAAAAACTACCTCCTCCACCGTCCACACCGCCCGTCATTGCTTATCGTCGCCGCTGCTCCAACTTATTATAGGGGTTGCATGTGATTTTGCCAATGTGATTTTAGTATAGGAGCAGTAGTGCCCTGTAAAAGAGTGAATAACCAGTGATCCTTCAATTTTTCTTCGGTTGGTAGTGCGCTTAGCTCTGCTGCTACTACTACTATTTTTCTTTCCTCTAACACATCTACTACTCAGTATAATAAAAAAAAAATAAAAAATTAATTTTATTTCTTGGTTCAGTTCCACATACTACATCCAGACTATACATCCAGAATATATTAACTTGGTTAGTCCTTTTTCCCTTTCTTACGTTGTTTTTGTTTTTTTTTTTCTTTTCTATTTTACTATATAATTTTTATACGTTCATTCGTTGTTCTTGTTGTTGTTCTTGTTGTTGTTGTTATTGCTATATATTGTTGTTAGAAACTTTACCACATAAAACCTACAAATAAAAATCAAATCAAATATCAAAACCTCAAGGAACTCGCACTAGTGATAGTGATTCGCTCGTTACCGCTTACTAAACAAGACAAATTAATATACCCTCTACATAACTCATTCAACCAACGGCAACGACGAAGTTAAAACTACCCCACAAATTCCACAGGAAGTTAGTTATAAACAGTTAGAATATTATACTACCACAAACGACTTTCCTGGCGTATGTATTAAATTTAAACCACCTTAATTTTTTTTTTTGAATTTTTGTATATACTTAACTATTGCGTGTACTAGTATTGTGACTAGTGAGTGCATTTGACATTGAAGTGTGATCTTGGTGTGTAAGTGCGTGGATAATTGTCATGTCCTCTTGGCCACTACTGTAAGATACAATCTCGCATTATTCTTGGTTGTCCCTTCAGGACATGAATCAAATCCACTCCTAAATGAGACATCGACCTGGAGATAGAAAAAAGAAGGGGGATAAAAAAGAAGAAGTGTAGTGTGAAATATCCTCCCCATAACCAGCTAGACAAAAAAGTCGTCGTCGAAGAAGAAAAAGAATAAGACATAAATTCTTTCCAAACCTCTAATCCTTTCCCAACCTCATTCAGGGAGTGCTATCCCAAACCAAACTGCCTATACCCTAACCCTACACTACCCAACCCTTGCGATATAGCCAGGCCACGTTGCGGCCAAAGAAATGCTTACATAAGATTAACTTATTATTTCTTTTTTTTGGTTTTGTTCTGATGTCGATTATTTTTCCTTTTTCCCTCTCATCGTGGTTCCTTCGTCGTCCTTTTTTGTAGTTGGTTATTAGGAGGATAGGCGACTAATATAACACCCCCGTTACACTCGTCCTAGCATCCTCCTTCGTTGCTCTATGAGTTTATGTCTATGATGGTTGTCGTTCGTGTCAACGGCACACTAATATACGTAATAGTTTCCTGTTTTGTTGTTATGAGTATTTCTTATTTTTTTTTCGTTTGTTTCTTCCCTACATAAGAAATATAGTATTTCTTTTGCTGTTCAATTCTTCGTCGTTTTCTTCTTCTTTTTATTCGTCATTTCTTTGTAACACATCACATTAAGGGTTGAATTTTCTTTTATTTTTTTTTTCGTTTTTACATTTATTTGTTGTTCTTGTTGTTGTTTTGTGTAATTTTTATGGGCTTTTCTTTCTTTTATGACACACGAAAGATATTGAGAAATTGATTTTTTAACTTTTGAAAACAAATACAAAAACAAAACAGCATTCAACTTAGTATTTCAGGGAACAAACAACAATTTGACAAAGAAAAATAAATATCATTCTTTTTTGTTTTAAGATTCAAGTGAAAATAATTTAAATTCAAACTTTAAGAAACTTTAAATCATCATCGACAAAAATTATAGTTTTGAAATTATAAAAGTCGTAAATATATGTATATTCACAGGTATGTGTGTAGTTTGTTGGTTTGCTTTGTTTTTGTTAGCATAAATTACATGGCTTCATGTCAGAAACACTGAAATATTTACGTACATAGAAAATAATAATTAAGAGGTTCACTGTGGCGTATACGTACTATTTTTTTGGTCGTAGTAGTCGTCGTCGTTGTCGTCCAAATGAAAATATCGACAAATTTTAATGTGTGTTTGGCAATGGGCCAGTTTTTGTTTTTTTTTTGTTTTTGACTGAGTTTTTGTTGTGTTGTTTTTATTCACAGGAAAACACAATGAGTTTTGAGTGCCATTTTATTGCATTGCGAAGCTTTTGTATTTTGTAGATGTCGTTCATTTATTATGCATTATACAATTTTTATAGATTTATTGCTAAGGCTTTTATTGGCACACAAAATGAGTTTTATTTTTTGGTTATTTTTTTTAGTCTGTGTGCAATTCTGCTTATGAAGTGATTTTTATTGATTTGAAGATATAAAATTTATTATGCATATTTATATATGAAAAAAAGAGAAAAAAAATGTAATTAAATTATAAATTTTAATGAAAATAAATGTCTGGTAGTTGAACATATTTATATTATCAAATTTGTTTAATGAAGTTGACACTATATATTTGTACGAGTATTTTATAAAATTTATCATCAAATATTTTGGTAACATAATATTGATTGAGATATCTTATTTTTACACCTTTATACTTATTTTGATGATGGTTCAGCTTTAAAAACTTACCTTAAAAATTGCGTTTCTGTTTTCATTTAATCAGAATTTTGTTTAAACAAGTAAAATTATTACCCTTTGCCTTTAAAATCGATAGGATTATTGATTCTGTAGGTATGAACATATTTTCTGTGAATAGAAACTTAATTCAAAGGAAAAACTATTTTATTGAAAATGTCAAAAACTGTTCAAGTTATTTATGCTTGAAGTTTTAAGCTAAAACAATGAAACTTGAATATGACTTATGAACGAAAGGCATCATAATTGATTTTTTCAATTTTTAGTGTTTCAGCCAATCTTACAAAAAATGGGCAAAATAATTCAGATGAAATTAATTATTAATTTGTGTATTACATCAAATTCAAGCTCACTAAAAGTTCTTGAGGTTGATTTTGATAACTTCTTCAAAAAATAACACTGCTTTTGCAAAATAAGTTCTATTTTTGTAATGATTGAACAATTGCAATTCATAATTGAAATATCTTCCACGGAAAACTAAATTGTTCTAACTTCAAAGGATTTTCTAAGAACTTGAAAACGGTGTAAAGTTGTTTTGTTTTTAAGAAATTGCTTTGAAAAGTGATAATTGACCAAATGGTTGGTTATTCAAAATAAAAACTCATATTGGAAATCCCTTTTACATGAACTATTAATGAAACTTAATGATTTGCTGATTTCTTCTTTGTTTCATAGACAGAATGAAAAATGTCTTTATCCTTTAAAATACTAAAAACCTTACTCGTAGCAGAATCTGTATGTGATGTGTATGTTTTTGATTACTACGCCCATATTATTAAGTTTTTTAATACTTGTTTTAAAATTGTTTCGCACTTCAAATTGTTCCAATAGTTTGATTGACAATAATTGTATTGACTTTAAAATCAAAATACTACTACGATCTTGGAACTATTTAAAATTTATTTTTCTGTAAAACTAGATCTAAGGAAACTTAATATTATGAGTGTTGAAGTAATTCGATTTCTAGAGTGCTTTTGCAAATTGATTCTTTTTTATTCTCGACAATTTCTTACCCATTCTCCTACCTAATTATTTGTTTACCTTATAACTCTTAAAGTTCTCATTCTCTCAAGAAACTATTTTCGATCAAAAATAAATATTATTCAAATAATTTAAAAAAGTACTGATAAATTAATTACAACGAATTTCAAATGCTAGAAAAATTAAAGATAGATTTATTCACCAAAATTCTCTGTACTGTTACTTAAAGTTATAAAGTACGAAGAAATTAAACTTGTGCATACAAAATTTACGTATATATCATTAAACATGGTACTAAAAAATCAAGCACACAGAAGCACAGCTTTTACAAAATTTAAAAATTTAGTTAGTTAGTTTTATTGACTTCAAAAGATACAAGAACAAACTTTATATTCTTAATTGTAAGATTGTATGTATACTAAAAAAAAGCTAATTAGATACAATTCAATAAAAGAATCTTTATTATTTTCAAAGTTTAAAACCTCAGAAATTTTCCATAACTTTTCTGGTTTTATAGCAATGAGCGTTCAATGAGTATTCATACAGAAGGTACCAACCTAGTTTTCCATTCAAGATGTTGATCGTTTCTTCAAAACAGAGTATATCTAATCTATCCCAAAATAGTGCTTTCGGAACTCCTTGAGTATTGGACAAACTCCCAGAAAATGAAATTCATTTTTCACCTCTTACTTTAAATAACAAGCTGATTTTTTGTGTTCTGTTTTAGGACAAAAAGAAGGTTTTGTGGTTCAAAAAATCGTTAACTTTACTGTAGTAAGATCTGTAAATAGGTGCTTTAGATTCACTCATAAACTTATCGTACATCATGTTGCCGACTTTTTTCAGCAAGTCATTAAATTTCAACTTGAGCACCTCGATACTTTCGTCTGCTAATATTGAAAAAGTAGGTTGAGCATTCAATTGCCAGTTGTTTCCACTCTTTAAGACACGAAACTTCAAAATTTTATTCCTGTTTCAAGATGTAACATATAGTTGGGCGTCGTACTTAGCAAACTTGAAAGTTCTTTTAATAAAAAACGGATACTTGCGCTCCGTAAAACAGTATTGCGTTTGCGGTAGCTCGAAATACTTTGTGTTTAGCAATGTGCGGAAAGCTATTTCTTAGAATGCAACTTCTCCACACAGAACACATAGCACGCTTTGCTTCCGATAATTTGGATTGTAAATGTTTTTCTAGATTCAAGTTAAACGCAATCAAAACTCCTAGATACCTTTGTTCCTTTACTATTTCTATCGGTTCCTCGTCAAACGTTCACTACTCCCTCCTGGAATATCTCCCACCACCGTTTCTGAATATCATTATTTTTGATTTAGAAAGATTTATTTGCAGATTCCATGTTTTGCAATAAAGTTGAAGCCTTTTTATCATTAGCTGCATCCCGTCTATAGTTTCAGCTAGGAAAACAATATCGTCCGCGAACATCAGTCCTGGAATATTCTTTCCTCTTATATCAATACCACCTTTCACCGAATCAGTTATGTCATTTATGTATAAGATAGAAAGAAGAGTACTTAAAACGCATACTTGCTTAACGCCCAATGACGTGCCAAACTCATCTGAAAGAGAATTTCCATCCAAAACTCGTGCGACAGATATAAGTTTAATTGAGTTTCCACATTTTTTAGCTTGTTAAAAAGTGCTTCTTGGGGTATTGAATCCAAGGGTGCTCGAAAATCTACAAAAAAGCGTAAAGCTTTTTTCCTTTACTTTTATAAATATCAGCAATATTTATTGATGAACAAATTTGGTCAATTGTCTAGTAGTTTTTCTTAAAGCCAGCTTGAAATTTGTTTAATATTTGCTAAGATTCGACCCAATCGTTTAGTCAATTATATAATACCGAGCTTAATTAAAAAAATATATTCACAAAGATAAATTTCGAATAAAAATATAATTCCTGGAAAAAATTATAAGAACTCTCTCTTACAACACTTTCCAACGCTTTAAACCACTAATCGTTTTAAATTTGAAATAAGACCACATGTTAAAGTTGACGAATTCAATGTGTTCTCAGATATTTGATGCTAAATACTAATTCTTCTACAGAAACACAGACAAATATATTATTTCTTATTAACCATATGCCATTCAACCACAAAATAGTTTCAACTTCTATACATAATTATTTTTTCAATGTAAATTTCCGCAATTTGAAAGTGTTGTACTGGTGCTACCAACACTCATCAGAAAATAAATATTAAGAAATAGGAAATCGAGTTTTTTATAAAAAGAAAAGAAAGTTATCAAAACAGCATTTATACAAATATTCATTTGGTCCTTCGAGCCGGATAAATTTTGAATAAAATACTAAAATAACTGTCAAGAATAAGGCGATAACCATCAAAACTTTCCACACAGATTTGATTAAATAACCTTTATAAGTGTCAAAAAATGAACTCTTAACAGCGAAATGAGCTTATTTTAATGGTATCTTTTCAAACAATTTAACCTGGATGCTTGCTCTTCTAAAAACGTTAATTCATTGACCATTTTTGGATGTAATGTCAAGTACAATGATTCTTTGTTTGTTATTCAGAATTTCAAAATAATTATGGTCTGTGCATAATAATAATGCATCTGTATCATATATAAAAGACAGTCGAACTCTCTGAAGTGGGAATTAAACAAATAGAAATTAAAATCAAACCTCTTAAGACTGTTAGACTTACAATGGTCTTTGTAGCAATCTACCTGAAGTTTTTCATTTACTGCATCAGCATTTACTTTTGATTGCCATAAGTTAGTAAAATGTTTGTGGTACAAAGTGGTTAAGTCAAGAATAGTAGATTTACCACAAAATTATTTTAAAGATTGTACATATTTTTCCTTACTAAAGGTATTCATTTATCTAAAAATTATTACCATTATAAAATGAGGGAGAATAAACAAATTTAAGTTCTTAGACAAAATTTCTCTTTAGAACCAGTTTAGAGGTTTGAGTTTTCTAAGGCAATGCAAAAAGTTTCCACCTTCTAATCTAGCTGTTATCTGCAAAACTTATGAACGGCCAAAGCTTGAGTATAACTGTCATCTCTGGGCTGGTGCACCTGCAACCTGCAATAAGTTCAGTAATATCCTTTTATTAAATCTTTTTAACTGATTAACTAATTTTTCAAATATGATAACTTAGCGAAGACTTGAATTAAATCTTGTATGAACACATAAATATTAATTAATATCAAGTCCATTTCTTGCCATTAACACCAATCAATATTAAAAACGTATAAACTTATATCCTTTTGACATCTCTTTAAAACATTAACCTTTGAGGCAGAAAACTCAAATAATAAAATATCTACAATCTCCTTATTTATCTGAATTCTCTCAGATAAAAATCAAACCTTTTGAACCTGGAAAAGATCCTACGTTCCTATGTACAAAATAAAATACCTAATCAAAGTGTCCTTTATTTTTGTCCAAATAAAGCTTTGTAAAGGATTGAAAACTTAACACTCGCATAATGTACTTAGATTGTTTTCACCATAAACCAGACTGAGAGTCGAACTAAATAATAGTTCGTAGCTTTAAAGTATAAAACATCTTATCACTAAAATACTCCTCTCTCTACAAATGTACATTATGTTTGCAGCACTATATGCTTCATGCAGTTCTTTACAGAGTTAAGTTCACTTAAGGAATTTGAACAAAAAAAAAAGAAAAACAACCTTCCAATAGGCTAAAAGGGCTTTTCTCTGTCTGTATTCCTCTCCAAGGATTTTCCATTCAAAGACTTTTAGTGATACTTCAATGAACATTTTAAATTATTTGGTATCATCATCAAGACACATTATTCACTCTTTACAAAATGTTATAGGTAGAACACATATATCCTTGTTGTTTCCAATATCCATGCTATAAACATTTATATAGTCGTCGTAGTCTTTTCAAATGAAGACAACAGCAGAGAGAAGAAACGAACAAAAAAGTTTGTTCGTCCACTCGGGCGTATACGTACTATTTTTTATATTTATTTTGCTGATTTCACTCTAAACGCTGCTGGCAATTTTCCAGTTTTTCAACAATATATCAACATCCTTCCCTCAATGCAAATTGTTGTTCATTCTCTACCTTGCTATGCATATACACAATACATGCATGAGGATGAGATCTTATATACCATTCCAACATTATTATAATACATGCATTCTCCCTCATACAAAATGGCAATTTTCTGCATGGAGCCTAAAATCAAATATTAAAAAAAAAAATAAGAAAAATCATAAAAATACAAAATAGCAAATAAAAATAGAAATAGAAATTCAAAAGTGTAAATAGATATAGGATGTGAGAGAGAGAGTGAAAATGTCCTTTAAAAAAAGAAACCCTCTGGCTCCTGTGATGATGCTTCTAAATTGATAATCTAAATGCGACATTTTTTCATCCTTTCTAATTTATGCTGCAATAAATATCATCGCATTTCCTGCAACACCCTTCTGTCACAATAACGCCACCACACCGCGCTCTTCCTCCCTGCTCTCTGTTTGTCCTCTTATGTGACATTTATGATTTTTTTTATTTCACACCCTCACAACTGGTGACCGACACCACTGACCGACTTTTTTAAGGTATTAGGATCTCATCTCCAATCGCTTTACCTCTTTTGCCCCTCTCCCCCTATATATTCCGACCAAATTGTGTTTGCAATGCAAATGGGAGTTTGATGTTGATGGGGATAAAAGAGGATTGCTCGCCTCGCTTACCCTTACCCTTACTCTGTTACCAGTCCGCCTCGCCATGCCTTGCCTTGCCTCGAGATATACCGCACATTCGTTGCAAAAGTTATAAATTTGGCAAAGTTCACGTGTCGCAAGTTTTCGCATTTCGTATTTTACTGTAGATTTATAGGGGTTGCGGTTCTGACTTGTTTCTATACATACATGTATGTTTGTATTTGTGTTTGCGTTTCCGAGACTTGGGTTCATATATAAATGACAGGGGAATTTAATTTGCCCTTATGGTTTTTACTTTTTTGCTTCTTTATTTGGCTCGTGTCTTCACCCTCTTAAGAATTATATGTTTTTGAATTTAACTATACGACAAAAGCCATAATTTGTAGTCTGGTTTATTTTGAAGGTGTTTTCAAAGTTTTTTGAGCCCAGTACTTATTGTTTATTTTTTTTTAAAGTTCAATTTTAACTTTTGTATAGTATACAAGTAGTTTTGGATATAATTAACACTAATCATTGTGTAATTATATGGTTTTAAAAAGGTAATTAGCTGGTAGGATTTTGGGAAAATAATAAAGGCAAAGTTGTAGTAACTTAAAGCTTAAAAAAAGACACTACGTAGAGAGTCTATATATCAGTGAACTTAGCCTTAAAAAAACTCAAAAGTGGTTAAAAATTAACTGAAAATATATAAGAACTATGCAAATTTTGTGATAAATTTCTTATACATAAAACATAAGATGAAATTGTAAATCATTTACTGTGTCTCAAAAAATGTCAGACTAGAATTTCTGTTAAAACCGAATTATTTTTGTATTTGTGTGGCAAAGACTTTGTTTAAAAATTGTAGTTCAAGTTTTAATATTTTTTAAATTCTAAATTTGTTATACTAATTTAATAGACATTATAGTTCTCTTTTCTCTTTTACAATGCCTACGTTGACCCTTGGTGCTTTTTCGCATAGAGCTGCGACTTTTAAAAACACCATAACAAAAAAGTCTAACTAACATGACTAAGGAGACTAGCTCGGATCAACTTCAAGTGAGTTCTGTGGCATGTAGTTCTGTTGGAAGCAAATGTTACTCATGCTTTAACAGGCAACAAATTGAAAATAATCTACCGAAAGCAGTAATTTTTTTCGAGAAGCTTTTAACTTCTTTGTTCATTAGTATCCACCTTGATCCCAACAATTTTGTTTGATAAATGGTTTTGAAACAAATGTTATTCAGTTTAACATTGTTTTAGCGCCCGTTTTCAGTTGAATTTTGTAAAAAATCTTGCGTTCTTTGACGTATGTATGTACTTGATATATGTTTACAAAACAAGTCTTTAAAAAATAGAATGCAAACTGTGATATAAATGACAAACTTTGATAAAAAAAACGATTTTTAAACAAATCGAAATGCAAATTTTTTAGTTTGGTTCAGACTCATATTCATTCTCTATTGAAATCAATGACACAAGTTCAAGTTGAGGGGCTATACTTAAACCCTTATAAGCAGGAGACATTTATTTAAAATTCGTTAACAATTCTCTTAATAACATCCAAAACTATATTTGCTTTTTTTAAATTTAAAGTTAATATATTCATTGAATGTTAGTTTACGATCTAAGACAACACCTTAGTCTGAAAACACATAAACTATACTTAAAGGACAAGAATCAAGCATATAACTAAAAACGCTTGGTACATTTTTGCGTATAAAACTCATGGTTTTACACTTGTCAACATTTAAAACAAGTTTATTATTATTGCACCATTCCCTGAATAATATTAAGTCTTCTTGCAAGAGAAGACAGTCAGATGTAGAATTAATTTGTTTTTAATTTTAATGTCATCGGCATTTATTACGACTGACGAATTTTGTATGATCGAAACCACGTCATTTATAAATAAAATAAATGACATAGAACCATGGTGACTACCCTAGGGGACACCAGAATTTACAACAAAATGAACTTAAACACTCATTATAAAATTTAACACTATAACGTCTATCTTGCAAATATGAAGAGATCTAGTTTATGAAATAGTCGTTAAAACCTTGCTGCGATAGTTTTAAAAGTAATGTTTTATGACACAATTTGTCAAAGGCCTTGCTGAAATCAGTAAAAATACAATCTACTTGTTCACGTTTTTCAAAAACATCTAAGCAAAAGGACGTTAAGTGAAACAGATTAGTAACAGATGAACGCTTTTTAACAAAACCATGCTGGTCATCACAGATAAATGAACTGCAGTGAAAAGAAAGGACGCTACATACGATTGACTCAAACAGTTTAGATAGTTTAGCAATAGATCGGTAGTTCATTGTTTCATTTTAAGGACCTTTTTTGTGTACTGGTATTATGAAGAAGCTCTTCAAAAGTTACTTAAAGACGTGTTGAAAAGAACACATTTCTTCAAAATAGATCATGGTACACCGTCAGGACCATTGCTAACATCTTCGTCAAGTTGTAGGATACTATTAAAGACAGTATCTTTACTTATAATGAAATTGAAAGAATTTAAGTTGGGGACATTTAAAACAGTGGTAGATGTGTTAAAAAAAAACTAATAGTATTATAATCTACAAAATCATCTTTGAAGTATTTTGCAAACATGTTCGCAATTATTCTCGGCTCATTACTATTTGATTTCGAATCAGTCATTAAGTTAGGTTAACCACATGTTTGCTTCATACGATTGACGAATTTCCAAAAACTATCAGGATTATTTTAAAAGTTGAATTCAAATTTCCTAATGTAGTCATCATATAGGACGTTAGAGTAGTTAGTAAAAAGTTGTTTTATTATAATGAACGTCCATCATCAGTTCCTGTTTGATTATATTTATCTAAGCTTTGTTCCTTTTGTTTAAAAGTTTCTTACGTGAGAATCAAACCATGGTGGAACACTCAAGTGTGTTCGAGTCTTTTTAAATGGAATCGTTTTGTAGAAACAGTCAAAAAGAGTTAAATACAAAAATGTAACACATATCTCCAATATTTAAGTTACAAAATAAGTGATCCCAATTGATCCTAAATAAGTTAAAAAGGTTTTCAATATTACACCTTCTAAAGTTGAATTCTAATTTGTTGTTATTAAATAGCATATGAGTCCTTAGAGTTTCTTAAGTCTTGCAATCAGTTCGTTTTTAAAAATACTCTAACTGAATATTGACTGAACGAATTGAATTTCCACTTAGTTTAATGTTCATCATTAGTTTTATTCACCACCTCACTAATCTGTCTCTTAAACCTTTAAGCAATCTAATTATTCATCGAGTTATCCTTCCGCTAATCTTGAAATCTATCTTTTGCACAAGTGATATTGATTTTTTAGTCAGTCTCGAAATCATTTTCTTCATCGATTTTTTCTCTCAATCTTGACTTTGTTGATTTGGGCTGAGCAATACTACGTTCTTTCAAGCCGATTCCAGTATGGGCCCTAAAAGTGAACCTATTGGTCTGCTTAAGGTTTTAATCTCCTTTATGCCCTTTACGCGGAGATCGACAGTGGTAATTGTACCACTGTTCTGCTGTTGAACAATCAAAGCCACTCTTTTTATCTTCACAAGTCCACGATCCGTGGACTGCCGAACAGTGGGGAAAATGCGGACAAAACGTATTTTTCTGAAAGTAGGATTTTTTTTTAAACAGAAAGTGTTTCTTGGAGTTGATTGGTTGTAGAATCAGAAAATGAAAACCGTTTTTCAAAAAAAAAAAAAATGTGGACCAGTAGATTTTTGCTCAAAGTTCAAATATCGTAAAAAAATATAAAATGTTTTAAACATTTTTTCTGCTAACATGATTGAAATAGAAAAACAATATCGTATCTGAATAATTTTCAAAAAAACGTCTTCAGCTGTTCCCAGAGTTTGCAGTCCTAGTTCTTTGTTAGACAATGTCAATAAGTGTTTCGCAATTTTTCTGAAAACGATTTGGTATATGGATTTCAGTTTCCTTTTTTATTTCCGCAGTCAGTGGGGTATGGTATTGCGGGATAAGTGCAGGATATACTCCATGAAGCGTTTTCTTCTATCATTTTAAAATACATTACATGTTTTATTTTAATGAAGAATCCATGGCACTGAATTTCAGTTTCTCAAAGATTCACAATTCAAGCTTCTACACGATCTTTTTTTTCTAACTTCTTCCGAAGTTTCTTTCAAAAAATAAAGTTGAAGAGCTGGTGAATTCCAAATTCGTTCCTCATTTTTTCGTTGAACAAGTTTTAACAGTGCCAGGGGCTTAAGAAATAAATGTCAATCAGGAATACCTTCTATTAAAATTTCATAGATAAGCTTACTGCTAGTCCTTGAAACAACTTTTACTCATAGTCAGTATTAAAAATTATTAATTATGCTTAAATTAGGACATGCCTTCAAGACTCTATGTGTTACTACCAAATTCTATGTAAAGTTGTTTTTTTTTTATTGAAAATGTTCCTTTCAATAAAATGGCGGGAAGGGCTCGATATGTTCTCCAAAAAAAAGCCATTTTAGTGGGAGTGGAAATAGGTGACAGTTTCTTTTGGAGATTTGTTTTGCTTTTAGCTATCATTCCTGAAAATTTAATCAAGATCGGTTTATTAGTTTAGATTGTAAAGAGTTTTGTCCGCTCTCCATTACAAGTTACCCACTGCGTGCCGTGAGGTTACTAATAAAAGCGGAGATATGCCTCTTACGATAGCCTCGTTGACTGCCTCCAGGATTTTTAGCAGCCGCAGTATATGCTTTCCAAAGTCGTCAATGCAAAATTGGTAAGTCATTTGGTGTGCTAAGAAAAGCTTTAAATCTTTTCCCCATTTTAATTTGCGAGAAACGAGCTTGAGTTTCTTGCTCTTTTAGTGGAGCTCGTCGCTATTCTCTTAATTTTTTTGGGTCACAGCAGCCTCCCTTATGCCTTATTTGTATTTTGTTCGTGTTTGGTTTTAATGTCTTTTGTCGTTGATTGGATCTGTTTAAGGTTGAACTGATAGAAAAATTCCAAAAAATCCTCTCAGCAGTGTTGCGTTTTTGTCTGGGTCTTATAGTCTTGTCATTGAGAATAAGAACCTTGTGTAGCTCAGCCATGTTCTCAACTACTATCCTGACGCTGTCATCCGTTTCGTTTTCTGTACGGCTGCAGCATTGGGTACCAGTTTCCTCATTAGCAGGGCCATCTGGACCTCAGGAGTGGACCATTTACCAAGTTCATTACGTTGTACACTCCCTTTCTTTTTAATTTGATGCAGTTACCTGCAAGGTGGAACTTCCTGAGCCTAATCCAGTGTTTGTCTCCAAGGGCCCAAAGGTCAGTTCGTGCACTTTGTCCCTTGGAGTACTTTTGTTTGTGTTCTGTTCATTTTGTATACGAGTAAGTTCTTTTTGCAAAAACTTAATGTTTGAAATTCCTAATCATTAAAGCTGAAAAAAGGTTCCCCCGAGCCAGGCTGATTTTTTCTTAACCAATGTTTATCACTTGTTAACGGATGAGTCCAAGTGAGAATACCGGGACGAAACGTCAATTCACCAATTTTATGATTGACTTAAGGCCGTAAAGCTATTTCAATAGTCCAATAATTATTATTGTCTTAGGATTGTATATATACAAAATTTAAATCAAAAAAACTTTCAAGATTCGCCACCTATGAAAAATAATTCCTTTAATACGGATCAACTTAAATTAATTCTAAAATTCTAAAATTATACCATCTAGGATTTAACAACAATTTTATAAATTGGATTTCTTCATACTTAAAAAATCGTCGTTATTCTGTTTTGTTTCGTAATGAAAGTTCAATTCAATTTGTTGTCAATTCTGGCGTCCCTCAGGGCAGCCACCTAGGTCCTATTTTATTTGTTTTATTTATTAACGACTTGGTTTCAAACTTAAAAAACTCGTCTGTCCTTATTTATGCTGATGACATTAAGCTTTTCAAAAGTATAAAATCCTCCTCTGACTGTTTATTATTACAAGAAGACTTAACAATATTTAGGGAATGGTGCAATAAAAACCGACTTGTTTTAAATGTTGACAAATGTAAAACTATGAGTTTTATACGTAAAAAAATTCCGTTTTTGTACGACTATATGTTTGATTCTTGTCCGGTATGTAAAGTTTCTATGTTTTCTGACTTAGGTATTATTCTAGATCCCAAATAATCATTTAATGATCATTTAAGTTATATAATTAAGAAAGCCAATAGGGTTCTTGGATTCATTAAAAGATTCGGTCGTGATTTTCGGGATCCTTATGTTCTTAAACTTCTATTTATTTCGTTTGTTAGACCAATTTTAGAATACGGCTGTGTGGTATGGTCACCTTATTACTCAATACATGTTTCAAGAATTGAAGCGATCCAAAAAAGGTTTCTGCGTTTCTGTCTTCGGTCTCTTCCATGGGCGAGGGAAAATCTATTTCCTCCTTATTCTCAAAGACTAGCTTTGATCAGCCTCCCTTCTTTGACTAACCACAGAAAGTATTTACAATTTTGTTTTATTGTTGGGATTATTAATGGTTCGATATCATTACCATCAGTTCTAAGTAAATTAAATTTCAGTTTCAGTCGTGCAAGTTTAAGGCGACAGCAACCTATTATTCAAATATTTAGCAGATCAAACTATGGTGTATGTAGCCCTCTCAATCAGTTAATAACAATTTATAACGAATTTCATTTTTGTTTAGAATCTGTAAATGATAATATAAAATGTAAACAATTTAAACTTATGTTTTTCAACAATATTGTATAATAAATATAAATTATGATATTAGATATTATTAGATTATAAGAATTTTTTTAAATATTGTTAACGTTAGATTTTAACGAATTAAATAAATAAATAAATATTCGAAACTTTTAAATACCCATCAGCTTTAAAAGAGCAAGAGACATGCAAATATATAAGAGCTATTCGTTTATTCGTACCCTTAGCCCAATATATTAAACCATTTTTCAATTCAATGTTAATAACATTTGTTGGCAAATATCTTTTTTGTCAAAATTGCTAATCCTCCTCCCATGACATTTTCTTTATCACGTCTATAGAAGTTGTAATTAGATTAAGCCATGTTTTTGTATAAGCAAATCTATGTCATGGTCATACCTACTTCAATTAAAATTTCTAACATTTATGATTTTTCTTAAAACAACGCAGTAATACCACTTAAACACTTAGGCGTATACGCACTATTTTAATGTTATTTGATTTCAACATAAAAACTAAGTTTTCCATGTCATTTAATATTTATAGAACAATGTAATCAACATTTTGTGTTTCTGTATTAATTTTCTTGAATATTGAAAATAGAAATGAACATTAAAGTTCCATGTTCAAATGAAATAACAATAACATTAACAGTTAAAGTTCTCAACAAAAACAATACCATAAGTAATTAACACCCATATTCTTAAGAAATCATTAACATAAATCCCCATTTAAGGAGATTAAAATAATCTTACATAATACGTAAGTAATTAAGGTGATTTGAAGAACCTATTTTCTTTAATTATATTTTCCGTATTGTTTTGTTCTTATTCTGACATTTTTATTATATTTTACATTTATGTTAAAACTCAAACAAAATTTAATTTATTCATTTGGTTATAAGAGGCTTACATTTTTGGTGAACTCGTAACTTTAATGAGAATTATATAGTTTATTATTATTATTATATCGATGTAATATTGATTAAAAATATTTTGGAAGAAAAAACAAAAATATACTTTTATCGTAATAATTTATTAAAATTATTATTATCATCTTAAAAATTCTTATCATCAAGTCGTTGAATATTTACGACTTTCAAGGTAAAATCAAAATACTCGTGTACTTTATTTATAAAATATATATTTTTGAGAGAAGTGGGAAAATCATAAATTACTGTCGTAAAATTTTGTGTTCGAGGTGCTTGGTGGCGGTTCATCTTCATCTCCTTGTCTCTGTATCATCATCATCATCATCGTCCTCATCCTCATCCTTGCAGAGCCAAAAATAAATTCGACAGCAAAGCAAATTGATCATTAGGGTTTGGCAAATGTCTTCCTGTGTATAGGACAATTTTTATGAGAAGCTTTATCTTCGTTAAACAGGATTAAAAATTATGAAATAATTTTTCTTACTCAAAAAAATATGACGACTGATGAAGAATTTAACAAGAGACGTACGTCATATCTGTGTAGGTTTTTATATTTTTGGGAATATTATGTTTCAAAGGTACCTACCTAAGACCTTTACAACAAAAGTTGTTAGCGATTGAGCTTTCTATTTCATATACAAAAAATGAATGGAAGGAAGCAATATTGTTTTTCTTTAATAATGAAGGAGGTGTTTATTTGAAGGCGTGTATAGAAAAAGTTTCCTAAGGATGTTGTTAAAAACTCGTTAGATTGAGTGATGCGAACATATATTAAAGATTTATGAGAGTTTACTGATATTGGAGTTGTTTAATGCATATTCCTATTTTATTCTTAAGGAAGACGGTACGTTTTTTAACAACAATGTATTAATATGTCTTTAACTACATTTGTGAATTGATTTGTCATTATTTAAAAAATTAAATTATATCCTTCACTGCAGTTAAGAAACCAATACTGGGTTTTCCAATAATAGGTTTCATTTTGATAGTAAAAAATAAGAGTATTTTAATTGTAAACAGGTTTATTTCTGAGTGGATTTGTCCATCCTGTCCCTAAAAAAGGCGAATTCTTCCTCCTCTTTAACTATTGGTCTATTTGAGAACCAAATTTTAGACATTTTGCTATCTCGAGCTCTCTGCGAGAATATTGACAGTTTTCTTGCTGAAGGTACTCTCATAATCGTGTCCACTTGATAGATTTCTACAAGCGAAGGTTGCAGCTGCTTTAATTATCGGTATTGTTCTTAAAAAGGAAAAAATGTTGGGTCAAACCGTGGTAAATTATCGTTACCAATTCGGTGCGGGGTTTGCTCTTTCAAGACAGCTTCAAATTGAAGATTCTAAACAGTTTCGAAATGTTTGCCGTTTTTTAGTTACTTACTTACTTACTTAAGGTGGCGCTACAGTCCAGGGCGGACCTGGGCCTCAACCAACATGCGTCTCCAGCCAGCTTTCTCCAGTTTCGCACACCCAGTTAGTTGACGTTATCCCCCACCTGGGTGCACCACCTGAGTCGCGGTCTTCCTCTACTGCGCCGTCCCTCTGGATTGGATTTGAAGCCCTTCCGGGCTGGAGCATTGATGTCCATCCGCTTTACATGACCTAGTCATCTAAGCCGTTGGACTTTAATTCTGCTAACTAGGTCAGTGTCGCCGTACAGTCCGTACAGTTCGTCGTTATATCTTCTCCTCCATTGCCCAAGCAGCGATTTGCAAGAGTTATTCTTCGTTTGACTTCAGCGCTGGTGTCTTTGGCTGTGTTAATAGCGGTGCCTAGGTAGACAAAGTCCTTAACTACCTCGAAGTTATAGCTGTCCATAGTGACGTTTTGTCCAAGACGTCATTGTTCAATGTCCTTTTTTGATGACAGCATATACTTGGTCTTCAATCATTGACCATTAAACAAATCTTCTTCGCTTCCGTCGCAATGCTAAAAAACGCTCCACTGATATCACGCTTTGATCTTCCAATTATTTCAATATCATCTGCGTATCCGAGTAATTGGATGGACCTTTGCAAGATTGTGCCTCTAGTGTTGACGATTGAGTTTTGTACACTTCTTTCCAGAACGATGTTGAAGAAGTCGCATGACAGTGCATGGCCTTGTCTAAAACCTTTTTTGACATTAAATGCATCGGTTAGATCTTTTCCGACCTTGATAGAGCAGCGTGCATTTTCCATCGTCAATCTGCACAAACGGATAAGTTTGACAGGGATACCAAAATTAGACATTTCTCGGTAGAGCTCTTCCCTATAGATGCTGTCATACGCTACTTTCCTGGTCGGAAGCCACACTGATAAGGACCAATCAGGTTGTTGACGAATGGCTTCAGACGTTCACATAACACGGCAGAGAGGATCTTATTCGCAATGTTAAGGAGACTGATGCCTCTGTAGTTGGCTCAATTTAGAGGATCTCCTTTCTTATGCATCGGGCATGCTATGCTGAGATTAGACTCATCGGGCATGCAGCGGAATTCGGTTCGTCATCGCCGTTATATAATTTGGAGAAGTGATCTTTCCATATTCTCAGCATCGACTGCGGTTCTACTACGATGTTCCCCTGATCGTCTTAACAGGCTTCGGTTCGTGGCTGGTATCCTTCGGAGTTTTTTTTACCTTTTGGTAAAATTTATGAACCTCATTCCTGTTGTGACAGCCCTCTATCTCCTCGATCGCGCGCTTCTTATGCTCTCCTTTTTCCATCTAAGAAGCCGGTGTTCTTCTCTCCTCTTCTGCTCGTAGAGCTCGCGAGCAGCTCTAGTCCTTTTGTGCAGCTCCATTTTGTATGCATCTAGTTTCGCTGCGTGCGCTTGCCGGCATTCGTCGTCAAACCAGGGGTTTCGCTGTGGTGGCCGTGTGAAATCTAGCACTTCACAGGCGGCATCTCTGATGACTGCAAGGCAATGTTGCCACTGGTTTTCAATGCTTAATGCAGGCAGCATAGGACTCCTTAAGAGGTTATTAGAGACTCGATCGGAAAAGGACATGGCAGTCTCTTGCGATTGTAGCCGTCTAACGTCGAATCTTCTCTCAGTACTTCCTTGCTCTGGCTTGGATCGGGATATCCGTAGACGTACCTTGGCTACAACGAGGTAGTTTTCCGGGTGAATGTTGGCCTCTCGGAATGTTCGGATATCCTGGACACTGGAGAAGTGTCGTGCGTCGATCGCAATGTGGTCAATCTGGTTAACGGTTGATTGATCAGGAGATTTCCATGTCCCCTTCTGGATATTAAGATGTGTGGACTGCGAAATAGCTACCAGAACGTCTCGCCCCGCAGCGAAATTGACCAGCTTGAATCCGTTGTCGGAGGTGGTGTCGTGCAATTTTAGTGTCATAGCCAGGGAACTGCTCATATGTGTTGTCCAAGTGCTCGAAGAATATGTCTTTGGTGTCTTCATCTTTCTTCTCTGTTGGAGCATGCGCGCTTATTGTTGAAACTCAAGACTTTTTGTTTGAAGCTAGTTCCAACAACAAATCCACACCCAAATAGATGCTGTCTTTATGCTTGGTAGCAGTCGCCGTAGTATATATCGCAGTCTTTTAGTTTGCGTTTGCCCGGTCCATCCCATCGCTCTTCTTGGATGGTGGTAATATCTGCCTTGCAGCAGTATAGGTCTTCCTCTAATTGTTCGGCTGCACCTGCTTTGTTAAGGGTATAAGGTGTTCACTAAGTTGTTCAACCTTACTGAAACTGTAGACGCCATCGTTGATTCCATCTCGAGAATTCGTCCGCTGCCGCTTGGATAAGGAGAGGTGACTTAGTGGAAACACCTCTCCCCCCCTTTGTCGTTTGCTGCCCTCAACAACTTTCCACTGGGGTTGAAACCCAATCTCCAGTTGAGGTGCTAGGCACCCGATGTTCACCGCGGGGAGGTGAGAGTAGGCGTTGATAGACAGAGGTGGGTTTTGAGACAAAACCTGTGGACACTTGTGTCCTCTTGAATGCACATGTCTACCATTTAAACATCAGTTAGTGAAATTTAATTTTGGATACAAAACGTTGGACCCATAATTTTTATAAAAGATACCCAATCAAGGGAATCCATACCAGTACACTAGCTACACTTAGATTTTTAGGCTTTCTCAAATGTCCACTGCTTTACCATGTTTACTCTCGACAGCTAATCGCAAAATAGGAACTGTGTTGGTATTCCGCGAACTTATCTCGGATAGTGGAAAACACATGTGTCCATGTGAAGATTGAATGTCAAGAGTAAATAGTCAAGTTTCCGCGAGGTACTCTCCAGGCTATGTCCACTTGCGAGATCGCTCTCTAGAGCAGTTTGAGAGCAGCACGTTTACTCTTAAATGAACACCCACCTTAAGGAAGTATGCCACTAACAATAAAAATGATAACAGCCAATTGACTTCACATTTTTCACTACCAATCAACACATTTGCGGTCGTATGTCTGTGAAAATTTGGTCTTGAACAGATTGTGCATCGTTATTGGCAACGTCTCTAACAATAACTCTAAGTCGGCCATATTTATACATTAATCATAGCTGGGAAGTCTCATTTTTTAGTATGTAAGGTTCAATCACACTGCTAGTGTCTGATGCACTACACACACAAATTCAGGGATGAAACGAAGTTGCTGCTGTGTTAATTAAAGACCTTTAAAAGCTTTGAAATGTCGTTTTTTAAAATCCTTTTTCCATGGATCCACGAAAAATCAACAACAATAGGTTTTCGTTTACGCTACTGTCTACAGCAGCAATATTCTAAGTTGTTTTTTAGCTACGTAGACGGTTTTAATTCTTCATATTACTTACTTCGATTTTGTTGACCGCGAAAGGGCCTTACAAATGACCCAAACGTTGCTATTTAGATTTTCTTCAACATTTCGTAATACATACATCTTAAAAGTTTATTGCAATGCCTAAGAGTGTGTCACTCTATTTATAGTAATGTCGTAGATTTTACTGACAAATTTCAAAAGATGACAGCTTCAAAATTGACACTTGCCCAAGTACCGAGTAACTCTAAATGAAACCTTATCTAGAAACAAATATTTCTGGGATCCTTCCAATGGTTTTTTGTCAATGAAAAACTTTGAATCCATTTTCAATAAAGTACATTTTAATTTTCAACACCTTTCTAGAAACCCAGAGTCATTGTCAATAACCCTTTTACAGCTTTGATGGTTGACATTATGCCAACACAAATTTCCCCACTCGTGTCGTTGTCGTCGACTCAATGGCGGAGGAATGGCGTGGCGTATATGCATCGTTGCTCTTCGAAATGTGGCAAAATCGATTCGGAAGTCCTGGTGTAGAAAATTCAAGTCATTACTTTTGTAGGTAAACTAAAAAGGTGGGTAGATGCTGTGCTTCTCTTCTATGTGCATCCCATTTCACAGTGCAAGTAAAAGAGTCAAAGTTCTAGTTCAGTAACGAAGGAAAAAGGATATTCAAATTCAAGCACAGTCATATAAAGTACACTGGATACAGCCCTACTCCTTGCTTTGCATTCCCCTCTTCAAATTGGGCAACTTTTCGCGTATAGCATAATACCTATAGAGACGAGTTAGTATAAAATTGAAGAACACACAACTGAGACCGGAAATAATCCCCCTTTAGATAGATAGATAGTTTCATTTTTGTAAAGTTTTGTGTTCCTTTTTTTCAAGAGTTACGAGTATATGGCCAAAATGGGATTTAACTAGGCCATTCTTGAAATCAAACAGACACAAAAAAAAAATCCGAGTCTTTCCTCATCGCACTTGAACTCAACTCAGTTTTAACGGAGGAGCTAGACCCACAGAGAGGAGTGCTGTGCTGTGCCGTGATGTACCGTACCGAATATACGAGTATGGAGGATTTCTATTATGCCATCTTGGGTTTCACAGGATAATGTAAATTCTGGCGTCATGTTGGCTGGTTTTTCTTTTTGCTTTCTCCCAAGTGGAGATTATACTCGGTGCCAAGGAACGATACGAAGACGATCGATATCCTGATAGTTTTTCTTCTGGGTGAACATCCTTCATTGCTTGAGTACCATTCAGAGAGTCCCCTTGGCACCAGTTCCGAGTCCTCTTTTTTTTTTTTGCTTTTTTCTTCTTTTGTTCATTCTTTCCGTTTTTTTTTCTATTTTTCTGTAATATTTTTTTATGTTTTTGTATTTCATTGTGTAGTTTTTCGGGACTAGTTGGCACCGTGCCAAATTCAAAAAGAAAACTTATCAGCACACCCATAAGGACACAAACAAAAATCAGGACGTTAAAGTTGGTTATATGGGAGAGACTGAATGGGGGAGGAGGATGAGGGACAATGAAAACAACCTATTCGTAGTCGAAGAGGAAGTATGTCCTCATTTGTTCTGTATGAGGTTTCAGCCGTTGCCAGCCATCCTATCGGGTTCATGGTCTGGGCTTCGGGTAGCGCGCAGAAGAGATGGTGACTCGATGGTGGTGGTGTTATGTAATCCTTGAAATGTGTATAGTTTTAGGTTAGTTTTTGGCATCCTCTATATCGTAAAATTTCAGAAATGGCGCCTTTTCATTGAATCGCTAATGTAAAGGCTTACTCATACTCATATATAGTATACTCTGTAGGGTATTTCAATGTAAACCGAACATTGCTTGCATGTGGGTAGGGTATAGATGTAAGGACCAGATGAAGCCATTTTGTATATTTACAGTCATTGATGTTATTTCAATTTCAGTTTTGTTTCATTTTTATTTTATTAAATTCATTTCTTTTTTTAAAGGCTAGAGTTGGGGGGGGGGGGGTAGATTATGTGAGAGGAAATAACAAAATCTTTTCTAAACAGTTGTAGGTAGGAATTCAAAATTGAAACTTTTTATAACGTAAGTTTTAAGCCTTTTGCTTTACTATGCCTGTATTTTTAAATACATAATATTGGTGATTCAAAACTAGAATAAGGATTATAGATTTTATGTATGTGGACTTTTGTGTGTCTGCCTTGTGATTAAATTAATACTTAGCTGGGTTTTTAAAGCTTTTTCATTTAAAAGACTAAAAACCTGTAAGGTGTCTTCAATAAACCATTTCAGAAACTCATTTTAAAAGACTATGTAATTTAATTGAATAGCCTACTTATCAGGCTTTCGATCTTTGAAATGGTTTTTGATATGATACCCATTAAGATTTCGTTTATTTCCATTGTTAAATTAAGTTCGAAATAATTATAGGAATATAATACGGTTCGATTTTTATTTTGTCAAAAGCCTTTTCTTTCATTTTAAGACTTGAATGCTTTATGACATGAATAAGTTTGGTTTCGACTCACAGTGAAATTGATTTAAAGTTACTTAAACCAATTTATTCATACGTATTGTCTTTGGTAGCCCCGTTCTTTTACTGGAGGACCTGCAATAAAATTAATTTTCAGGTCCTTACCGTATCTTCAATACCAAGATTTTTCTGAGCAAAGTTTGCTTTTTTTCGAACGCAAACTAAAAAATGATCCGAAATTTTTCTATATACATTTAAAACACGAACAAAATTCTATCAAATCTAAAGAAAAGAAATTGTTTATGGTATCATTGAAACGGAAAAGGGATAATTAACACTTTTGTGTGAAGACATTTACCAAATCCTTAAGTGTGGAAACTCAAAAAACCCTATGGAGAGTTGAGCCTTTTTTTTAAGTTAGAATATGTTGCTTTTTAATTAGGTATTTTGAGAACCTTCAAATCCAAGGAATGTTTTTGTTTCTCTTAATTTAAATTTAGGGGCTCGAGCCAGACTTCGTACTGGGAGCCTGGTTCTATATGACTGAAAATTGACATTTTCAAATTAGAATTTTCTTTAAAACAGTTTAAATAACAAAAAATCTAATTCATTAGACATTTTTACATTAAATGTGTGCAAAAAAAAACATATTTTCCTTATATTTAACTTTATTTAAATAAAAAAATAGTTATCCTAGTAAAGCTTGGAGTAGTTGCAATTTTTGTAAGCATTTGCTGCATTATTAATTTCGACGTAATAACAGGTTCTAATCCTCCTAGATAAAGGTGAAATCTATCCCTTTGACTAAACCATCCACTCTTGAAAATGGGAGGATATTTAAACCAGTTTCGTTAACCGTGTTTTATGATGCACGTTTTAAACAATCATTATTCTATTCCAATTGAACAGTCTCCTCCATTCCTTTTATAAGCTTCTTGTTTTTGATCAATTTTTTTAACTTCTTAGCCACGCATCTTTCAGCGTCATTGTTTTTAAGTGTACACTAATACAGGAAAACGATTTCATGGATTCCACCCTTTGTGCGATTGTAGTCAAATAAAGTTTCATTTGTGCGCTTAAACTTTTTTGGGTCTTATGAAATTCCAAATCAAAAAAAGATTTTGGTATTATTGCCCAATAAAATAAGGCCAAGATATTGAAAATGCCATTTTGCTTAAAAAAGTCTAATACCCAAAAACCTTTTCAGAAGAAACTGCCAGAAAGCTGGCTGTTAAAGACAGAATGTGGCAAGTTATTACAAATTCGCGTAGTACGGCTAAAGAACGAATCTCTGCACTTGACAGTACGACCAACTGGTTATTTTTCTTGGGCATAAACCGTTGAAATAACGGTAAAAGAGGTTGAGACAAGAAACATTTCGACGATGTTCAAGCGACGTAAATGATCTTATGATGGTAGTATCACCAATCAATCTAAATGCTTTACGTTCAATACTGTCAAGAGGCTTAAGTAAGTTGCAGGAGCACCAGCCCAGATATGTTAGTTATACTCAAGCTTCGGACGTATAGAAGTCTTGTAGATAAGAGCCAGGTCAGAGGTGAGAAAAACGTCTTGCATAGCCTTAGAAACCCCAAACATTTTGCTGCATTTTTGGCGACATCGCGTATGTGATCGTTCCGGAAAAGGTGGTTGGTGATACACATACCGAGAATATCGAGACGTTCAGTCTCCTCGATGCAAGCGCCATCTATGGATAGTGGCAAGGAGGTGCATCTCGCTTTAACGATAGAAGACAGCAATGGATTTTTGATGTATTAAATTCCACACGGTATTTTATTCCCCATTGTACAATGCTGTTTAGCTTGGAATTCAATGAGCTTACCATATTTTGTCGTTGCAGTTACACATCGGAAGAAGAGGGATGTGAACCTGAAACGAATATGAAAAGCTGAGACTACTATCGTCACCGAAAGAATGTATTGGATTAGAAGTTGCAGACAGGAGATCAATAATAAAAATGAGAAAGAGTGCTGGAGATAGAACAGAGCCCTGGGGCACACTAGCATTTATTTTGTGGTTTTCAGACTTGAATCCATCCAATACAACTTGTATTGAACGATTCAAAAGGTAATTACTAATTCAATGAAGAGGGGATTCATGAAAACCAAAAGCACGCATTTTCGATAAGAGAGCTTGATGCCAAGATTTCAAAACGATGTAAAGATTTGCTCCACTCCTCGTTAAGATTAACCATGAGATCACCAGTAGACCTTTTGCTATCAAAGCCGTATTTACGTATGAAGCATTCGATCTTTAAGATGTTTCTTGAGCTGATAATTAATCAGCGTTTCCATGACTTGGAAAGAAGAAACGTCAGTCAGTCATTAGTTAGACAGTGAGGAAGATTCACCTTTTTTGGAAATAAGCTATACAAATTCGGTTTTCAATCCGATCGGAACGAGACTTGGGGAGTAGGAAATTATAACCATCGTAATACCCAAAATAAATGCCACAAGCCCCACCCCATGTCATAAAACCCGAGTAAAAAATTCTTTTTTAGCAAAATAGTAACAAACAATTTGGGTCTTCTTTTTATTAAAATTAATTTAGCTTTACGACATTCGCTTTAGATCTTGTGACCAGTTTGGTTTTGTTAGAAGATACCTTACACTTTAAATTTGAACTTAGTTTTTTGATAAATGTTTGCACATTATTCATTAAAAAAAAGTATTATTTCCGAAATAATTGATTTCAAAAATGTTCGAGTATTATATGTTGTGGACCATTTTTCGATGAACACCGTTTACTATTTGTCAAGAACAAGCTACAACTAAAACTATCATACATTATATTTTAAGATTTGTTGGTATCAAATGTGGTCTTTTTTTGGAGACAAGTTTTTCGACATTCATTTTTAAAACATTGCCTTTAAAACGCTTGTGGCAGTTAATCTACGAGAATTTAGTAAACTTTGGTAAATCAATTAAGGAATTTTAAGGCCCTGACAGAATTTGTCCATTTATTTAAATAAATGTCTTTCGCCACTGATCATGATGTTTTGACAAAATTTTATGATCTTGTGTACATTCCGCACTCTTAGAATGAAAGTGACCTAACTCAACATTCCCGTAACTTTTAATTTTGCAACAAAATGAATGAACGATTTAAAAAAAATATACTGCATTTTAAGCTCCCAGTTCAAATCTCTTCATATTTCACTTAATTCTGATTATTTTTCAGTATTCTGAGGATGATTTTTCTAAGTTGTTTGTAAGGTGTGTTTTTTAACTGAATAAGAAGTTTCGATGGTTTTTGTATATGGTTTTAAAAAAAAGTAAAATTTTGTATGATTTGAGTTTCTTTACTTTGAAAAAATTACACACAACTTTCAGATTTTCAGTTTCATAGCAAAAGAAGCAAAACGAATAACTGGCTGGGGGACTGAATGACCCCAACAACATTATGAAACACTTTTCGATCTTGAAGTCTTAATTTAGGAGTCGTAGTATCTAAACCAGTTTCTTTAAACAATTTTTATTAGAATTGCATACAAATTGGGAGATCATATGGCTCGAACTAAAATGAATCGAAAATATTGAAGATTAACAATTTTTAACTCATATAGTGCAGCTTCTCTTTTTAATAATTATTGTGACCTTTTTATTCCCTAAAACGGAAACGCATAAGTAACATATGTTTTTTGCAAATTTTGTATTTTAATTTAACTTATCTTGACTTAATTGCTTGTATTTAAGCCCCTATTTACATTAATACAAAATGATGATCAAAAACTCTTTAGTTTCCAAACTTTACCTTTTTATTGAATTAAAAAATTCCCAAGAACACATTGTATTGTTTTAATATTAACATGAATCAATCATTTTTCCTTATAAAGTCTACCCCTAAATTATGCATACAAAATATACGTATCCCAAAATAAATCCATCTGTAACACAAACAAACACACACACACAAACAAAATACAACACAAAGTCAAAAAATTGTATTTTTTGTATCCATTTTTATTTCAAATCAACAAGGAACAAAACTCACTTTATTTAAACCTCAACCAATAACTTAGTCACGTAAGCGAATATTAATAAGGGCAAACCTCAAAGTAAATATTTGTCTTCTACAAATTCGTCTGACAACAAAGGAAACTACTCTCCCTCAGTCTCAACAAAATAAATATGTATTTCAAGTCAAACTACCAAAGTATACTGCCATAACTATAATTCTCACATCCGGTCGAATCCAATTGAGTTTGGAAAACCATTTTCCGAGCTCACTCCGACCATATACCACCAAACCACCCACCTACACTATCGAATCATTGATTTTCCATATCTGACCAGTCATCCGAATGGAGCGGGAGAAAATGTCCAAACGGGAAGGAGAAAGCGGAGCAGTCAAGTCCTCCTGAGGTCGGTAATGGTATGCAGGGTAAAGGTATATACGTACTTTTGCATAAAGTCGACCCATTGAAGTTAACCAAATAACTTCAAAAACTATACCGCATTCACATACCTATGTAGGTATATAGTTATGTGTGTGTTGGGAAAATCCTTGCCAAAGGACATCATTCAATAGCTTCTCCTCTCTGCCATATCAAAGCCAAGCCAATATGTGTTTTTTTGTGATGATAAAGTGGCAAGTTGACGAAGTTGACTCAACTCGACTCGAGTCGACTCACAAATTTAATATCCGTCTATTGATTATTTTTTGGCTTCCGAATATAAAAACCTGCAAGGAATTTACCATAACCAAAAGGTTTTGTATACAAGAGGCTCTGTGAATATTCTACTCAGGGCTCAGGGGAGTAAGCACCATATTGTAAGAAAGGGAATCAACGACCGACCGACGAGAACGTTTTGTGAAATTTCATTTGAATAAAATGAATAATTGATTTTAATTCGAATTCCTGTCTTCTTTTTTTTGTTATATTTTGAAGCCATCAAAAATACCACCACCACCTTATCCCTTAGACCTTAGAGGAAGGAAACAGTCTTATCAAAATCGAGAGTTTCTTGGGCAAACATTAAGCTTAAATTAACTGGCATTTAGATGGCTACCTCAAATGCGATACGTGTGCTGTGCGTCTGTCTATCTAATTTTGTGTCTTTGGTGAAACACGCCCTTTAGTCCAATTATCGGATATTACCTGGAATTTCAGTGGATAAGCTTTCAAGAGGAGCTACTTTTGTTCGTTAGTTTGTATTGTAACTGAATTTGGAAGAAAAGATGTTTCATAATATAAGGAGAAGTATTGTCGATTGTAGGAATTTGAAAGTGAAAGACGTTGCCATTAGCTAAGGGAAGTGGCCTACTTAACAGAAATTACTTCTGGTTTAACATCTGCACTTAAGTTTCTTTTCATATAATCTGAACTATGTAGACTTTAAGAAGATTTTGAAGTTTCTAAAAGTCAATGGATAAATGAGATTACTCAAAAAGGTTTCTAGTGGAAGGAAGTAGAGAATTTAGATGCTAAGTATTGGTATCTTATTAAAAAATCAAGTCGATAGAAGCTAAAGAATTTATGAACACCTGAAGGTTTTATATAGAAACAAGACTGATTGATAAAGACTTGAGCCAATTTATTTCATCTGTTTTAAGTCAAGTTATTTTAATTTGTTCAATTTTAAAAAGGCTGTGTTGAATCTTTTGGTGTACCTTTTTTGAGATTTTGATCAAAAACTTTTAAAACGAGCACATAGTCGTTTATGGCTTAAACTCTTGTAGTTAAGTTAAGAGATGGTTACCTCACCTCCCTCGCTCTTAATAATGAAACTTCAAACTTCCCACTTCTATATCTAACATATTTACTACCCGGTTCAAATAATCTTTTACCGATGACTTTTTGTTCCAGATTTGATCAAATGTAAGTTGGATCAATTGAATGACGAATTTTTACTTGGACCTGATGGTCTCCTTGCCATTTTCCTAAGAAAGTGTTTTGCTTCACTATCTTCTCGCCTCTCACTAGTTTTCAATCTATTTTTAGCTCAAGGGAAATTTTCAGTTTTTTTAAAAACCTCCTTTATTCACAAAAAGCCCGAAATATAGTATGTACTGCCCCATATTCAAAATTATTTGAACACGTCTTGTACGATATTTTAAGCTTACATTTCGCCTAAACAACAGGATTTTCAGGAATTGGATTGTTGAATTCGTTTCTTTCACAATATCGCAACTTAAACTTAGGAAACTAGCAAAACTAATTATTGTAAGGGACTTATACTCTTTAAACTTTCTACTCTTGGCTTTTAAATGATTTGGTTGCAATGGATTTATTCTAACCTAGAAAGCTTGCTTCATCTGCCTTCGCTCCTACATTTTTCTTTCTATCTCTGGAGTACCACAAGGTTGGTACTTAGGCCCTCTCCTTTTTATCCTCACCATAAATTGATGGTGATGATTTTTAAATATTCACATATCTCATTTTAACGCTGATGACACAAAATTTTTGAAGTCTATTACGTCAGTTCATACTTCTTACCTTATTCAACTAGATGTCGTCAGTTTCTCCGTCTGGTGTAAGAAAAGATAAAAATGTAGGTAAATGTAAATAAATTACTTTTTACAAAACCCGGAAAATTTTTACGAATCCCGAAAAACTGTATCATGAAATCCGTTCGTAGTGAAAATCACATACAATTTTGTATTACGAACGGATTTCATGATACAGTTTTTCGGGATTCGTAAAAACTTCCGATTACGATGGAATTCATGATAGGGCTGAATTTTAGAATTGTACTAAGCGCTTAGTTTTGTAAAACGTTAGTCAAAGGAATTTCCCAACGCCTACAATACTTAATCTCTCTCTTTAACACCTTTTTCCATTCACTCCTTGAATAATCCTTTCAAGTATGGTCCTCATGGTGTACATATTTCAAGAATTGAAGCGTTCAAAAACCTTTCCTTCAGGCCTGCCATAGCATGATCCCCTGCTCCTGTCTTCAAATCAAGACTGACTTAAAATAATTTATCTCAAGACTCTGGAAGAGCGTAGGCAGATATCTGATATCTTCTGCATCTTTATAACTTAGTCTTCTATAAAATTAACCCCATTAATTTAAGACATACTCACCTTTTTTATGGCTTGAATGCTACGGAAAGTCAATTCAATTCAAAACTTCTTGCGACATTTTTAAATTACGCAAATGGCAATAGTTTTCTTATTTAGCAAGAGTCTTATTTTATCCAATCTTCTTCTTTAAATTTTGATTAAAGTAGCTTGAAACCTTTTGACTCCTTCAACAATACATAGTTTATGTCAACGGTATAGTCAACTTTGTCGGTGTGTAGTTTTCGGGTTTGCAGGAATAATATTCAGACTCTTTTCTCGTTTCAAAGTTAAGTTTACAATATTTTAAGAAGTTAAGATAAATTCGTCTTCCGCATCAGCCTAGATGTGAACAGTATCCATGGATTTGATCTTTGAATATCATAGTACAACTTCTGTTCTCTTCTAAGGCAACCAAAAACGTGCCTTTGGTTTCTTTCGGGTATCCTTAGCTTGATCTTCAAGTCATTGCCAACTTTATGAATTTTGTATGTGCTCTAAAAAAATTTCTAAATTTCTTCATTTACCGCTGAATAATTCCACTAGAATATGGCCCTCACAGCTGATACCTGAATGCCATCACTAGCAATCAAACTTATAGAGCCCAAGGAGGCTTCACCGTCATTTCTTATTTGAAATGTATCCTTCTTTGACCGTTTGTATCTGCCAGACATCTCCTCTTTTCGTCCTTGTCATGCATTTTCTCAGAAGACCCATTCTTGGCAACCTTGTAATCTGAAGTCTTGTATTCTGCACTTTTCTGTTTAAAAAGCACAGGATCAGAATATTCCCGCTGGTATTCACTATACCTAGTGGAGATTAAGAATGTGCTTAATACTGATATTTCCCAAACCCTAGATTTTCCCTTCTAAGGTTTTCTGGCTGAAAGCCTCTTCAATTTTATAGTTTTATCGTTGCTTTGTTACCAAATAGTATGATGTTCAAGGCTTTCTGGAAAAAGTTGAGCAATACCAATAGTGTGATACATTTTTGTATGAGGCTGAGGAAGATTTGTCAGAGAATAGGGTACCTCCCAAAGAAAGGTAAAAAATTGGGTTCACAGTTCCTAAATTGGATAACAAAACCTATCCGTAAGCGGAACTCTGAATGCAATACCAGGCTGGTCTGAGATACTCTTAAATAAATAAATTAGATGGAGCAAAAGTCCGCTGAGAACTAGGGCCTAGTGACTTACAACTCTCAACCATTTTTGTGTGCGACTTATGTTGTCAGGAATGGAGTTTTAAGCGGAATCCGAACGGCTAATTGGAGAAAGCACTTTTCATGATAAGAATTATTCTTGGAGAATTTTTCAATTCCTCGCAAGAGGCAGTACCCGTGAATAAAACTTTAGGTGGCACAGGCAGGGATCGAACCCAAGACCTCTAGTAAAACAGTCCAACGCACTAACCATCGTGCCACGGGCATGCTGAGAAACTCATAGAAGGTAAAAATCGCTATTTGACCTTGCCCACCGTAAACTTAGAAGAAGTGCACAGCAAAACCAACAGGGCTAATAATGACGACCCCAGCAGGAAAACAGATGATAATCGGCGTGTTGTTGTGCGGGAACAAGCTTGGTCGGTGGTTCCCTTAGAAGATGCTTACCATGGAATAATAAGTTGGGATTCCGTTCTCTAACTGCCAAACTAGAGAATAATCTGTTTGGCCTATGCCTTGTCCAAATTGCATTTAGACGAAATGGATGTCAGAATTAACGATGGAAATAAAATGAATTTTATGAATCAAAAAGTGCAAGACGGTCCTATACTCAAGATAAAAGCTATTCTTGGCTTAAAACAAGTGAAGTCTAAGTAATATGTAATAAATTAACTGATTAAAATTGTTGGTTAAATTTCCGCTATTATTTCCAAACTATATCTGATAATGATACATTCTGCCAAAGGCTTCTTAAACGTATTCTGACTTAATATTTCAGAATCTAAAGTAATCTCTACCTGTGTGCTGACTCAAGCTAAAAAAAGAATACACTTCTGTGAACTATAATTTATTGGTAACAAATTATATCGGTGACAGTTTTTAACATTCCAATTGAACAAATTACCTGTAGACACGTCAAAGTATGTATCGACTTGAGTGACCTTAACTCTACAACATCAAACCTACAAGAATTAATTTTAAATATCTCCCCCGATTCCGATAGATCTCCTACCTTAGTGTAATTAAAACTCAGATTTGTAACCACAAAATACCGGTATCCCTTTGAAGGCTATTAAACAAATAACAGCTTTTAATACACTTTCCCTTAATGTTTGGTACCTAATTCTAATACCTATAGGTACTTAACTTCATTTAAAGATATATCCAAATACATATATAGGTATATACATATTCGAATACATCTACGTTTTGTACAATACAAGAGGCTAATGGTTGCTCTAATGACTTAATATCATAAATAAGCTTTCAAATAGTGCGAGAAAGGACATTAGCTACTTCACTGAATTATTATATTATACGACTATTGTATAAGAGACATAGCCTTATTGAAGATTTACAGTGAGAGTGCTTTATACACATGTATCTATGCATGTATACGCATAGGGACATTAATGCCAAAAGGACAAAAATGTAATAAAATAACAATTATTATTAAGTTAGCCCAGCTGTGATGGGGATATTTCGTTTTTTTGTGTATGAAAAGTATTGTAATGTCGTCGCATAAATTTTATGTTCCTGCCTTATTCTTATGGTCTTGTTGAAATAAAAGGTTTATACTTGGTTTGGTTTTATAGTTTATTTTGTTTTTGTTTTTGTTTTTTTTTGTTCATTGTTTATTTATGAGGTTATTAGGTAAGAAAACAAAAGGTAGATCTGTAGCCACATATTGAAATAATGTCCTTTTTGGATTATTTCATATACCTTGTCATATTTTATTCACGAAGAAGTGTTTATTGTTAGACAGGAAGAAAGAGAGAGGGAGAGAGTTAGCTAATAATCTTGACGATATTTAAGTACATTTTGTATCCTTCTATGCAAAGGTAACTTCTTATGACGGGATTTATGTGATATGTGAATAATCCTTTAGATTATGCGAAGTAGGTTTTTTTATAGCAGCTAAAAAGTCCAATTTGATGGCTTGAGATTGATTCGCAACTACGTGGAATAATTTGTATATGTATATATTTATTTTATTGTTTTGGTAGAGATTTTGGTTTTCATTCGTGCTGTAGCCTAAGAATAAGATTTATTTATTTTTGTTTATAACACAAAATGGTCAAAAACTTGTTTACTTACATAATTACTTAAGATGGCGATACAGTCCAAGCGAACTTGGGCCTCAACCAACATGTGTCTTAAGACAACTAGGTCCCTACCTAGCTTTTTACAGTTTTGCACGCCAAGTTGGTTGAGGTCCTCTCATATCGGCGTGTGCCACCTGAGTCAGGGTCTTCTTCTACAGCGCTGTACTTTCGGGCTGGATCGTTGATATCAATCCACTTTAGAAGACCGAGCTATCTAAGTCGTTGGGCTTTTTTTTCTTTTCACCAGGTCAGTGTCGCTGTACAGCTCGTAAAATTCGTCGTTGTATATTCTCCTCCACTCTCCATTTACACATAAAAGACCAAAAATCACCCCATGCATTTATCTCTCTAAGCACCCTAGGACAGTCGCAGGTTTTTTTGACAGGGTCCAGGCTCAGTGCCATTAATGAGAACCGGGATGATGAGCTACTCATAGGCTTTGACTTAAGATGATCGAGAGAGGAATAAACTACTCAATTGCCTTTTAAGTCCAAAGAAACTGCGATTTCCAAGAGTTTAGTTAGGTTAGTTAAGGTTAAAGTGGCTGCGGATTCAGAAGCACTTAGGCCAAAAGTGAAGGCCCATTGTGATACCACATTAATCTAGAGAATTGCTTTCTTCTAGTCGAACCATTTTGGGATTTTTGTAATGCGAAGGAGATATTTGATGTCCTATTTAGCTAGTTCACTGGGATTATCAAAAAAATAGTCTCCCCGACGAAGTTTACGTCTTAGTGAAAGAGCAGAGCAAGTACAGAAAAGGTGAGAGATTGATTCCTCTTGTTCCTCGTCCATACAGCTATTGCAAAAATCATTTGAGGCTACACAAAGTCGTATTGCGTGTCTGCCTGTAAGACAATGTCCCGTAAGGCCACCTTATTAGGGAGCTAATATGAAGTCTGCTTTGAGATAACAAATCTTAAGAGCGCTTTAGGTCGATTGAAGGCCATGTGAGTTTTGTTCCTGCTGATGTTGGTAAATTGCAGCTATCGGTATACCTATCTTCTCCCTTTCAGGTGAAATAGGTATGACGGTTCCATTTTTAGCGAGTTCATCGGCTCAACAATTTCCCGTGATGTCTCTGTGGCCCGGCACCCAACATAGGTGAATGTTAAATTAATTGCTGCACCATCTCTATTATAAACGATCGCCAATCAAGGGCCGTTTGAGATTTGGTTGAGACACCGTCAACAGATTTAAAAGCAGCCTGACTGTCAGAGAAAATGCGGATATCAGAAGTTGATATCACGTTTTCTCTTAGCCAGGAGAGAACCCTTTGATCGCTTAAATTTTTGTTTGAAAGGCGCTACAATGATTAGGGAGGCGGAATGAGATGCTTGGATTAAGCTTTTCTAAGTATACACCACTACCAACTCCCTCATTTGTCTTTTATCCATCTGTTTAAAAATGGATGCTTTTGTCATCTAGGAGTTTCTTGTCTTCCCATTCATCTCTGGATAGAATGGATACCTGGAAGTTTTTTTTTCAAATTGGGGTTTTGGAATAGTGTAGTCTATGTAAGTTGGTATAGAACCAAATAGGTTCAAAATGATGCAGTGCCCCACATTGTTGTTGGTCCATTGAGAAGTGGCATTGAGTCTTAAAGCTGTAAAGCTGTTTGCAGAATATGTTGAGGGGTGTCAGATGGAGGAGAGTGTCTAACGCTGCTGAGGGTGTGGTTCTCAATGCCCCGCTTATGCAGAGTAATGCAGTGCGTTGGACTCTGCTGAGTTTGTCGTAGTATGTGACTTTCTGCAGGGCAGTCCACCATACTGCAACCCCGTACATAAGTATTGGTCGGATGACCGATGTGTATAGCCAGTAGGTTATGCGAGGTTCAAAACGCCATTTGCTTCCTTTAGCTTTCTTGCAAAGGAAAAGAGCTGCTGTAGCTTTTTTAACTCTTTCCTGTATATAAGATTTCCAACTTAATTTTTTGTCCAATATCAGACCAAGGTATTTGGCTTCATTGGTAAAAGTAAGTGGTACTTAATTGAAGGAGGTACAATAACTGGGGTCTTTTTTTCCGTATGAAAACGACGATGACTGTTTTTTGAGGATTAATACTAAGTCTGCAGTGATCAGCCCATCTAGTGAGCATATTGAGTGAGTTTTGGAGGAGATCTCTCAGTGTATTAGTATGTTCTCCTGTTACGCCGATAGCAACATCATCAGAATACGCAACCACGATATAGCCTTCCTTCTCAAGGGATATTAGTAATTCGCTTATCATTATGTTCCAAAGGAGAGGGGACAGAACACCATCTTGTAGAGTACCCATACCGACAGCCCTTTTCGTACAAAAATCCCCCATCTTAGAGTTGATGATCCTGATTTTTAGCATTAGATTAATCAACCACAGAGTGAGTATTTAACATTTAGGGTCGTCATAGCAGAAATGATAGCGGATGTGTCAACGTTGTTGAAAGCGCCCTCAATATCCAGAAGGCCACCTTAATATATTCCTTTTGCTCAAGGGAGTATTTGATAGTTCTAACCAGAGTGTGTAAGACTGTTTCTACCGATTTCCTTTTGTCGTAAGCATGCTGAGACATCGATAGTATCTTTTCAATGCTATTAGGTATATGGATATCAATGAATCGTTCCAGAGTTTTGAAAATGAATGATGATAGGCTAATAGATCTTAAATCTTAATGGTTGACATTAATACCCTTACATCTCTCCATCGCTGAGGTATGTAGACCAGATCTACACAACTTTTGAAGATCATCTTAATGATGGGCAAAGTTATGTCAATGGTAAGTTCTAGCTCAGCTGGTACGATTTGATCTGGATATTGAGATTTATAAGGCTCATTTGTCTAAGTTTGATTTCAGTTCTGGTATCGTTGTTTGAATTTATAGCGATGATGAATAATTGGATGGACCTTTAAAAGTCTGTGCCTCTAGTATTTATGGTTGAGTTTTCCACAATTTTGTCCATAACGATATGGAAGAAGTCACATGACCGTGCAACTTCTTGTCTTAAACCGTTTTTGACATCAAACGCATAAGTGGAATTTGTTCCCACCTTTATAGAGCAGAATGCGTTCTCCATCGTCATTCTGCACAAATGGACAAGTTTAAAAAAAATGCCAAAACTAGACATTTCTCAGTAAAGAACTTTTCTATAGATGCTGTCACATGTGGCTTTGAAATCAATAAAGAGTTATTGTGTATCGATCCGGAGTTATTGCTTTTTTTTTTCCTAGATCTGCCGTAATGTGAATATCTGGTCAGTAATTGACTCTGACGTGGTCTGAAGACACACTGATATGGACCTATCGGGTTGTTGACGAACAGCTTCAGACGTTCACATAATCCAGCATATGCAATGTTCACGAGACTGATGCCTGTGTAGTTGGCGCCATTCAGAGGGTCTTTCATACGTATTGGTCAAACTATGCTAAACGTCCACTCATCGATTATGCGTTCTTCCGACCATATTTCGCAGATGAGTTGGTGCATGCTTCTTACCAAGAAATTGTCAGCTGCTTTAAATAATAATTAGGCAGCGATGCCGTCAGTTCCAGCAGCTTTGTTGGGCTTCAGATTCGATATGGCTGTCTTTCCTTCGTCGAGTTCAGGTAGACGGAATTAATGTTCTCACGTCGCCTAGGTTGAGTAGGGCTACATCCCTTGTAGCAGAATTCGAAAATTTGTATGCATACATCATGAAAATCAAGTACTTATCAAAAGTCCTCCAGAATTCACTATTGGCTTTTTGAAACAGGACAATTTTAAAGAAGATAAGTATAAAAATCTTGTTCTACGTGTAGCAAGAAAATCAACACATATTTTTGAAAAGCACACATTCCATTATTTATGGAACACCTTTAAAAAAAAAAGTGGTGGAACTTGGTAGTGTAACGCTCACGATTGATATAAATGTTTTCGTACGTACCAATCAGAGTCATTGTCTTCTAGATGATTAGGTGTGGGTTGTTATATTTCCAAATGCGTCACTGGAGCTAAGTGACTAACGACTCTTTAGCAATTCTGTGTAATGTTGTCAGGAAAGTAGAGTACCTACAATTTTATGCCGAATCCGAACGGATCATTTGAGACAGCACTTTTCAAGACAATAAGCGATAATCGTAAAATATTAGATCACTCAGACAGGGATTGAGCACAAACCTCATGGCAGTCCTACGCACTAACTACAATTTTGGATAGACGCCAAGATGAAAATGCACCTCAACAGAAGAAATGAACTGTGAAGCAAAAACGAACAGTTTAGTCTTAGACTTTAGTCTAATGCAGACACATTGTAGACTGTACAAACCGTTCGCCATTGGAAAAAATGATTTTTTTAAACTAGTAGACCAATTTAACTACCCTGTTAATATCATATGGACATTTGATAGTTAAAACCCAAAGGTTTAAAAAAAATCGATTAAATTTCAATACAAAAAATTCACCTGAAGGGAATTACCTGTGTGTTCTATTAAAAAATCATTCAACCCAAGAAAAAAATCTGTCATAAACATAAAACCACTTTTAGCACTTTGAACTATTTTACCTAGAAGTATCGTGGCTAACATCAATTATATTGTACAAAGCCAAAACTTAACATTTACGAATATATTACATTGCATGTGAATAGTCCTTTAAGCTCAACCAAAGGACATCCTTTAAGTTTTGAAATAATTTTCATCTACTATAGTTTCGTCCACTGTGGCGTAAACTTAACAATATGATACTCAATTGGGTAATATTTTGTCGTGTTAATCAATGGGAGCCCCATAACTATCTCAACATATAGCTCAGGTTGTCATCGTTTAGAACCGGCCTGCTGCGCCTTATCTCAAGCACCGAGTTTAATTAGCTTAATTAAACAAAGATAAGAGCTTATACATCTATATTGCTCTCCCATACGGCTTAATCAACTCTACTTCAGATCAAATTCTGATGAAACAAAAGGTCAATATATAGCATGAGATTCGATACCTTCACTAAATATCCTACATCTATAGAAGGTATTCGCCGCATTGAGCGGATTGTTTCATCAAAGTACTATGCACCTAACTGTATTGAAAATCATCAATTTAACCTCTTTGTTATTGGCCCTGGATGTGATTTATCATCAACCTATCATTGTCAATCGCAGAATGAAAATGGGTTTGAAGTTGTGCACATACCTATTCGTGTCAAGCACGAGGTTGATTATATCGCAGCTAAGTTAAAACTACTTAAATATAAATTAATTTTACAATTTTGCATTATAATATAATTATATTATTGATTTAGTTCGCTCTTCCCAATTCCGAGCATTGTTAATAATAATAATAATAATGTCATTTGGTGAATATCAATTGATTGGATGCATGATGAGAGGTACTAAAGGTGTATCTAGGAGTGCAATAAATGTCTAAGCAATCTATGGAACCATAAATCATGATCAGAGAGGGCGATAGAGTACCTTTTTTTGGTTCGAAATGATAATGAAATATATTATAATGAAATTGATGGAAGTTTTATTATTATGGGTCATAATTTTTAATGGAAAATGTTATTTGAATATAAATTGCAAATTTCAATGAAATTCAATCAAATTGACATTAAGTGTCTTTTCAGGTATAAAATTTAAATATTTTACTATACATTTATAGAATTTATATTCTGTTTGTAATGTAACACGCATTACATCACCTAACAATAGACAGGTAATACATTTTGATTATTTTTTGAGAGTATATTCATATTAAATAGTTTGTTTTTTTTTTCTCTCGAAATGTATATTTTGTTTTTGCATTAAATTAGTTCGAAAAGTTTAATTAAATTTTTTGTGTGTATATATAAACATTGGGTTTTTCAAATACGAGCTTCACTATGCTTCCTTGATAGTGACGTTGAGACCAGTGCTTATATGATCACAAGATTGTTTGACTTTGGAATGAGAACTTTTATCCCGAATATGGTTAAGAGCATCAAACTTAAGGAAAACGCATGGTTCGACGCGAGCTGTGAAGAGGTTTTTAGAATCAAGAAGGTACGTTTACGTTGTTTTAAAGCCACCCAATCCAACTGTGGAAATTCGGAATAAGTTCAAGAAAGTCAGGAAGACCTGCAACTCCCATCATCGAAGGACCATATTTTTACACGACAAACATTAGGGCAAAAAATACTGCAATGTCCCAAAGGCAGTACAAATTTTTAGTCATTTGTAAAAAATATGAGGAATTCTTCTTTTTACTCAGTTCTTACGCTTGTTGGCAATGATATTTCATTTGTTAGCTCTTAAGAGAAAGCTAATCTCGCAGTTCGCCTCGAATTCAACGCTGCCAGTGAGTGTTATGACTCCGCCTGTCATCGAGCGCGTTAGTGATTATATGGAGCCAATCTTTTTTCACACTCGTACTGTGTCAAGAGTCCTAAAAGATCTTAACATAAAAAATCCGCTGGTCCGGATGGTATTCCCGCTATTGTTCTGAAGAGGTATTCTTCAACGCCTACTCTTCAGGTCTCGTTCCGAGCGGATGAAAACCACATTTGTCAGGCCTATTCCCAAAAAGGCGAATCTTCCTTCCCCTCTAATTACCGATCGATTGCACTTACGTCCCTTCTCTCCAAGGTTATGAAAACTCCGATTAATCATCAGCTTAATAAATATCTTGAGGAACAGAAGCTTTTAATGATCGGCAAAACGGCTTTCGTAGCAATAGGTCCACTGATGATATCGTAGTTTATCTCACCGTACATTGGAGCAAATCTTTGGAGAAAGTAAGATTATTGCACTTGATATTTGGCATCAGGCTCTCTTATCAAAAGTGCGTGTGTTGGATTTTCATGAACCCCTCCTTTATTGGATTAGTATTAACCTTTCGAATCGTTCAATACAAGTAGTATTCGATGGATTCAAGTCTGAAAACTATAAAATAAATGCTAGTGTGCCCCAGGGCTCTGTTCTATCTCCAACACTCTTTACTATTTTTATTAATGGTCACCTGTCTGCAACTTTTATTCCAATACATTTTTTCGTTGATGATAGTGCTCTTAGCTTTTCATATTCTTAGATTTAAATCCCTCTCCTTCGGATGTGGAACTGCAACGACAAAATGTGATAAGCACATTAAATTCCGACTTAAACAGCATTGTACAATGTGGAATAAAAACCGCGTGGAATTAAATGTTTCTAGAACCCAATGCTGTCTTGTATCGTTAAAGCGACATATACCCCCCTTTCCATTATCCATAGATGGTCCTTGCATTGAGGAGACTGAATTCTGATGAGACTGATATTCTTGGTATCACCAACCACCTTTTGTGGAACGATCAAGTACGCGATGTCGCCAAAAATGCCGCAAGTGTTTGGGTTTTCTAAGACAATGTAAAAAGTTGTTTTCCCATATAAAGCTCATGTCATACTTAAGTTACTAAAGTTTCGTTTCAGTAAATAACCCTTAGTGCAGTAAAATATGGAAAAATACTCCTAAAAATTGATCAAACTTATTTATAATTTCTTAATTGAGAATTTGTATTTAAAATTAACAACAAGTTATTTTTAAATGAAAGTCTACTCTGACTAAATTCAATTATATCGGAAACAGTCTTATCTGTGAAATAAAAAAATAATAAAGCAGTGAATTTCCAAGCATCCTCTCCACCGTTAAAGTAAATGAAAGCTTCTATTTACTTATAAGAGACAATATTTCAAATAATTTACGCGTTATACCATAGAAAGGCATATCAATGCCTCAGTGAAGACTTTTTACTAAAACTCTTGTATTTTCTCAATTCAATAAGACTGAACTTCATACACAGGGTTCAAATGGCGTTATAATAGTTTAAGGTTGTTCTAACAATCGCAAAGAACAGACTCAACTCCTGAACATGAAACTCAAAACCGAATTACCTTTCGCTAATTTAAAGCCTATAGTTTTTAAAAACGGTTTAGTTTTTGATCAAAAATCCCAACGATGTCTTTTTTAAAGGTTACTTTTAAAAAAAATTATCTGTTAATTTTATAGGCGAAATTAGTTGATGAATGAGTTCGACAAAACGTAATAAATGTTGACATTATTAAGTATTAAGGTGTAATGAAACATCAGTTTGATAACCGTACAAAATCTTTAAAAAACTCTTCTTTAATAAAATCCAATCATACTCAGTTTATATGCACCGAAAGTCGTTCAAATCATCCGCATATTTAAAGTAATTGGAACAAAAGTTGACCAAAATTACTGCCTTGAGGCACACCTACGGCAACATAGTTCAGTGCATATACAAACTAGTTTATATGAAAGTATTGATAACGATCCTTTAAATATGTGGAAATTAATTTATTAAGTTTCTTTTATTAGGTTATCATACACAACATCAAATTGAAATTTTTTTTCCAAATCATTTAAAATACATTGTTTTGTAAAACCATGATGATAAGGAGAAATAATTTTTTTTTTTAAATATGGTAAACATTCTGTAAGTAAATTTTTCACACCTTTTGAAATTATACCTGGGCGATAATTTGAATCATCGTGTTGCTAAATGATTTATACATTGGAGTAATAAATGAACACATCCATAATTTCAACGAAAAAATTTCGGATCATTAATAATTCAATAAAATAATTGCAGTTGGGTAAAGGATTCAAATAAAATAAAAAGTGGATGTTTTTTAACTTTACATTAGAATTTCATTTCACTTCTTAGTTATAAAATTTGAACGTTGGCATTATGTGTGAAACACTACATCATTTAAATGGCCAACAGGCGAATTGTTGGAAGCATCGATTCTTTTGAGGTAATTTTCAACCACTTTTTGACACGAATGTTGTTTTTTAAGTGCTCAAGAGGTGAATATTGAAATGAGTAAACACGGTCTAGCCAGCAGCGGTGTCAAATAGCATGATCTTGGTGGCCAGTTAATATTGCGAAGGAAAAAATTACGAGGCCAAGGAATGTCTCTTCCAATAAACCATATTCGCTCAAGTTGTGTGGCATGAGGGATTGTCGTGTTGAAACCATATATTCTCCAAGCCGTATTTTTCTATATCAGGCAAAAAATGTAATTTATCATATCACAATAACGCTCCAAACCGACGGTGACAGACGGTCCATCGTTGAAAAAAAATCCTCCAGACCAAAGAGCGTACCAAAAATTCTTTTTTTGTGGACGTAAAAATTCTTGCATAGTTTGACGATCATGTAAACCATAATCTCCTCTTTAAGTAAGATACGTGGCTGTGGCAGAATCACCATTTTTGTGTAGTAGGTTTTTACAATTGTATTGCTTCGCCAACCATAAACCACAAATAAACGGTCACTCTTTATGGAGGTATTGTTTTGTAAAAAAAATCACTCGTCAAAGTTCTTTTCTCCAAATGGACAATTTTTCTGGACAACAAATCCACTAAGTTGAAATTGACCAAGAAACTCAAAACGGGCACGAAATGTTTGATTTAAAAACCTATTTTTATAAGACGCTTCAACAATCCTAACGCTTTGCTTAATTTCGACCCTTTAGAGATTCCACGAACTTTGGCCAGTGAACAACCAGATTACCCAGAGTTGAACGTCCTTGGAAACAGATTCTCCTATGCCCCTTCGTTTTTTGCTACATTGTGGAGATTTGTCACTCTGTGATGCTCTTTTCAGCCCACTTCTGTCAACATGCAAATCCTTATGTGATAAAAGTCCCAGTTTAAGACATCTTTTATATTCCAGAAGAGGAACTTTTTCATTCATTTGGCAGTAAATGATAAATGAATTTACAAAATAACTTTCGAGCATTCCCAAAAAAAGACGATACCACCATTTCTTTGACCTTCATTCCAGCCCATAAGCGGCCCGAAGTTGATCAGCATGGTCCACTCCTCCCATGAATGTGTTGTAATTTTTCACGACTTTAGGGCAGTTGACTTCGTGTGGCACTCCCGATTTATCCCTTCTAGTAACAGTCGAAACATTGTTGACATGGTAGTTTGAAGCCAACAGTACCGTTCTGGTATCTTTCCATTTATAAATCTTTCCATTTATAAATCGTTCCATCATAATAATAAATATAAATATATATATTTATAATAATTCTCATATTTACTTTATAGCTGCTCGTCCTTTCCTTGGTAAATTGAAAATTTCTTAATGCAGCCATGTTAGTCAGCTAACCACCGTAATTTGTAACCTCTCTTTATTATGTTTATTAGATTGTACTGCTTCATTGAGTTCCTACCCTTGAAAAGAATCATCGACTTGTCAACAGAAAGCTGTCTTGTCCCATGGTAGGAAGTGCTGAATTTTTCATTCAACTAATCTATCTTTGGACGAAGCTTGAAAAGTCGATATTTGTTATTTCTTGGAATAAGGCTGTTGTCGTTTATTTGCATGCTACTCAGAATCGTATCGAATTTATTCCGACTCATCGTTTTACTCACTAAAGACACTCCCGTATCCTCACTTTCACCCCAAAAGTGCCTCCAGCTGGGTAGTTTATGATATCCCATAAGGAAGTGTATTCCCATAAAAGCTAGTAGTTTACCCTTCTTTAAATCTAACACCTTACTTTTCTGAACGGCGTAGAGATTAGATTGGTTCACAATATTTTCAAGCATACTTTTAAGGAGAGAGACGATAAAATCGGTTGGACTGACGCAGCTCTCAAAAAAACCTTTCACAGGACCTTCTTGCAATAAAAACTCGGGAATTTCTGTTACAAGAACTTAACCTTTCCATTGACGATTTGGTTCCTCTTCAGGTAATTTTTTCTTCGAAGTACTGCATCCCGGAAGATAATCCGAAATTTGCTCGCCACCAGCCAACAACTCATCAAGCTCTTCTTGAAGTACAGCTTCATCTGGTTCCTCATTCAATCGGGCAGCAGCCCTTATTCTAGAACGAAGTGTAAGTAGATCCCATTCATCTTCGGAATCTGGATCGGTATCTTCATTATTATCCAAAGCTAGTTCTTCAAGCATAGTCAAAATCTCACCATCCTTCAACAAAACATTTTGCACAGCCGACATAATGCATCAATGAAAATAATATGAAGAAGTAAAATCACTATTAGAACACAAATTAAAAAAAACTTACCAGTCTTACTTACTTACAATATGTATAGTGTTTTTCCGAAATATGCATATGGAAATCAGCTAAAAACTTTAAAAAATTGAGGTAACCACGCAAAGGGTAGTAAGATTTTATTTGAAGTAGAACATTCTGGTACTTACAGGTACCGTCGATCAACAAAGGATTTATTGGTTATCGATGTCACAAGACCTTTCATTTGTAGATAGACATTTAAAATATTTATAAAATTCTAAGACACCAAAAAGTGTTTCATAGTTCTGAAGATTTATAACTGAGTCAAAAATTCAATAATCATTCATATCACAATTTATGGAAAAAATGTGTTTCTGTTAAAATCATCATCATTCAAATACTAAACTTGCCTCTAAATTGAAATAACCGACTTATGCAATATATTTCTTATCAAAAAATAAATTCATCCTAAAAATACGGAATAACAATCTTCTCTCAGGAAAATAAAAACAAAACAATTTATCCGATTCAAATAAAAAGGAAAAGATACGAAGAAAAAGAAAGAAAAAAAAGAAGCACTCCCATATCAGTTGAGGAATGTAACAAAAATATTATTTTCATTCACAGGAAATTGAAGGAAAATGTATTTGGTATCATTTTGTTATGAAATAAAGATCAGAAAAATTGTACGTCTACTCGTCGTTTGTTCGTATTCTGAAATTCTTTCACACTTTTCCTATCTTTATTTCCTTATTTCATATACACGATACGTATATTTGATGTTATAAACGGAGGTGAGATATGAATAACAAAAATTATACGATGACGATACATATGAATACATAAACACACACACACACATTTATACGTTTAAGGACTCGGTATATGTAAATACTTTTATGTTTATGCTCGAAAATTATTTAAAGCTCAACATACGGAAATTGTTCCATTAAATTTCTTCTCTGTTTGTATTTTCCTCCAACTTCGGATGTTGTAACTTTATTTTTGTTCCTTCATAAATATTTAGTCGAATTGTGCTGCTTGATATCCTGAATACATTTAATGCTCACAGTTTCTTAAAATAAACATATTTTTAAATAAATATTTCTGACGACTGAAATTATAAGAAATCCTTGGCGTTATAAGCTTATAATTCATGCCAAGGATAATATTTTCGAAAACAATTCGTCGCGTATATTTCTGCACGCTTAACATTTTTCGTTTGTTTTAAGTTACAAAGCCATAGCAATTAAAACGAAAAAATATATTATTTCTTCAGAATTCATAAAACACAACACTACTTCCATGAAATTTGATCCTTGTGCATTGCTTGCTAAGATTTTAATTTATTTTTCTTCCAACAATCGATGAAGAAAAGAAAATACATACGAACACCATCCCCACCCCACCGAGTGAATTTATATAAAAGTTCTTCTCATCACTGAACCTGAACTAAATTTTTCATTTAACAACAATAAATGTATGTATGTAGATTTCTTACAATTGTACACGCCAACATCATCACGGCCGGCGGTGGCTCGGCGGGAGTACTCATTACTCAACCCATCCGCATCCTTATCCAACCGTTTATGACCTGACCTTTTGGAATAAATAACAAGAGCGTAAACTTCTAAATAGCATAATAGAAAATGCATGCATTTTTAATATTTTTCATTTTGGCAAATTCTCGTGAACAACAAAATAAGAAAACTTAAATTTAACTACAAAATTTCTTCGAGTAAACGAGTACAAGGTCTTGGGCTTAACTTTATAATCAGAATTTTTTTAATGTTAATTTTGTAAGAACTAGAAGAATTGTATCAATTAAAGTTCAATTGCTCCACCCCTCTTACTATTGACCAATTCAAATAATAATGGTAAAATGACAACTTACATAAAATATTTGGAAAAAAAAACAAGTTAATTTCAGAAACGTGTTTCTTTTAAAAACTTAAATTTAACCCAAAAGGACTTGATTTTTAAATCTTTGACAACAATAGTAAAATAAAGTTTGATTCTTTTATTTAAAAGTAACTAATACGTCTTCAATTATTTCAATTTGACCACATCTTTCTTCTGCGTTAACTGCAATAATAATTTCTTACTTAATTTGAGCTTTTTCAGAACAATGTTTAACTAACTTGATATAAAACTTGTCGAAAACGCATCTTCCCTCCAAAATTACATCCAGTTTATTCAGTAATTCATTGAATTGTAACAAAACATTTTTGAATTAAAAAACTTACGGTCAATTTCTTGACGAAGTTGTAATATAAAATAAAAACTTGATCTAGTTATTCAGTATTCATCTAAGGAACTAAATTTTAAAAATATTTATAACTCAAGCGTTTCTTCACATTTAATCAATTGGAATGTTTGAGTTCCATGAATTTCAGATATCGTTTGAATGGAACTGAGTTATAACGTGTATGTTGCAATATTTGTAGCACCCAGAGATAGTTCTGTCTTAAAATTCAAGTCTTTTATAATAAATGTACACATAATTACCTTTCAGATCGTTCATTACAAGATAAATGGTATCAAGTCTGTAAACCACAAAATAAATGCTGGTGTGCCCCAGGGCTCTGTTCTATCTCCAACACACTTTTTCTTTTATATTAATGATCTCCTGTCTGCAACTTATAATTCAATAAATTGTTTTGCTGACGATAGTACTTTTAGCTTTTCATATTCGTTTTGAGACTGAAATCGCTCTTCTTCGGATGTGGAATTGCAACGACAAAATATGATAAGTTCATTAAATTCCGACCTAAAAAGCATTGTACATTGGGGATAAAGAAACAGCGTGGGATTTAATGCTTCGAAAACCTAATACTGTCATGTATTGTTAAAGCGAGATATACCCTGTTTGCCACTATCCATGGGTTACACTTGCATCGAGGAGACTAAACATCTCGATATTCTCGGTATGTGTTTCACCAACCACCTTTTGTGGAAAGCGATGTCCCCAAAAATGCCGCGATGCAAGAAGTTATTCTCCCCCTCTAATCTTGCTGTTATCTATAAAACTTATATAAGCCCTAAACTTGATTATAACTGCCATATCTGGTTAGGTTCTCCTGCAACTTACTTAAGCTTCTTCAACAGCATTGAAAGTAGAGCATTTGAATTAATTGGTGATAACACCATCAAAGGACATTTACTTCCCTTGAAAATCGTAGTAAAGTTTCTTGTTTCACCCTTTTTTACCGTTATTTTGACGGTTATACTCAAGAGAATAAGCCAGCTGCATTCCTTCACTTTAACAGTACAACCATAATACTCACGCTTCTAGGAATTCTAAGCAGTTTACCCTTGAGCCCAACTTTGGTCGTACTGTGAAATACAGAGATTTGTTCTTAAGACGTACTACGCGAATATGGAATGCCTTACCACGCTCTTTATTTCATAGCCATTGCACCGATATCTCCTTTCAACTTCTCTCTTCTCTTCCTAATGCTCAAACGGTGTCTTTAAATAATAAGGGTAAAACCCTAAAAGATTATTCTCGAGTTGGTAAAACCAACAATATTGATAAAAAATTACTATTTTTAAATATTTTTTCAGAAAAGTTGAAAGTTTGTTTAATGGGTTTAAATGCTTATGTAAATTTTACACTTTATGAAACTGTCAGCGTCCAAAATAGTTCACAACTCCTATTTATTACTTTTTGGTGAACCGTCCATAATTAAGCCTTTAAAAGAGATTAAAACATTGCTTAACCGAGTTCTAGACTTCCAAATTAAAGAATCTAAGAAATGGAAGTTCTATTTCAAACTGAGATCTAAATCAGAGTTCTAGCACTTGAGATTTCGGTGAAGAAATGAGTTAGAACTCAATTGAGTTCTAATTTATCAAAAAACCGCGTTTAAGAGACTAGAACTTTGTCAAGAAAATGCCCGTAGACAGTTTAGTTTTATTTTTTTAATAAGTAAGTGAGCAAAACATGAAATTATATATTATAGTTGAGAATCTAATACGTTGAAAACGTCGCCTTCAGAGTTTGTATAATTTATATCTTGAAAGTAATAAGCTTTTACGTTCATTAGCTCAAAGTACTGATCATCTAAAGCACCATCATAAAAACCATTCGTAAGTAAGAAGCAACAACTAAATATAAAGAGCTGAATTTTTAAAAGGGTAGCTGTTGGAAAAATATTTACCTAACATTGTCGTTCTTAAAAAACTCCAATATTATAGATACCACTGGTTGACATGGTCTTATAACTGTCAATCAAATTCAATTTCATAAGGTTTTTGATGGCTTTAGTTCAAACCCGACCTGAAAATTTTCACAAAAAAAATCACTTTTGTAAGGCTTTTCTATCAAAATTCATGAAGTAGGTAATTCTGATTTTTAATCCATATTTATTATTTTCGGTATTTCATAAAATTCTCGAAAATTAAAAGTTTAAGTTAGTCTTAAGCTTCCTTTATAAACCTTCAATACATTATCTGTTAAAATAAGCCCGCAATTGATTCAAACTATATTTAAAAATATAAAACAATCTTGTAAAAAGGGTATTTTTTAAATCTCAGGAGTCAAAGTTTGCATTGAAAATCACATCCAAAAATTGTCTTTAAAATGTAATATAAACCATAAACTCACAAGATTCAATGTTTCTCAAAACTTTGTACAGAATGTAGTGAAGATTAAAAGTCATCTCATCAACAAATGAGCATTTTCTGAAACTTAATGATATACCAGGAAGATGTTTACTGTTTATAGAAGTTAAAGACTTTGCATTTTCAAATGCCATATTTCAAAAGCCCGATGTGATTAAAAATTAAAAAAAACCAATTTCAGAGGAGCTGAAGTTTGATTTAATGAGACGGACAAAAAACATAATTTCACCCAGTATACTTTTCGAAATATTAATATCTAAAGATGTGTCCACACTAAGGAAATACTCCATGAAATTTTGTTTAAAAAACGTTTCTAAAATATTTCCCATTCGTTTTATAACTAAATTTACGAAAATTTGCAGAAACATTTCGGTGGATATTTTTGGGTGGACGCTTTGAAAAACATTTCTGAAATCTTTCTTTGTTTTCCATTTTTGTTTCTGTTTTTATTTTTTTTAACCTCTATGTTTCGTGAGCGTCCAGACCAAAGAAACATTCCAAAACATTGAAATAACATTTCAAAATATTGTATCAGTTTCTGAAATATTTCTTTGGTACGAACGCAACTTAAAATTTTTTAAAAGAAAAACAATTTTGAATTCAACAATCTTTATCTTACTATTGGATTAGAGTCAAGAATTTTTGTGCAGAAAATTAACTTGAAACCTTCATTTAAGCTGTCGTTACAGAAAGATTGATTGATATTTTATAAGATTAAGTCGTTTCTTAGGGCAATATTATTATTATTATTTAATATAAGGATGAATACTTGTGCATTGTTTTTCAAATAAATGACTTTCTTTGTATAGCTTATTACAATTATATACATTTAGTGATTTATTTTTAAATAATACATAATTATGTTTTTTTTTTTACAGATCTTAAGCTGAAAACTTCTTTCAAGATAACTTACCAGAAATTGTAAGTACCTCCTTTTTTTTCTAAAATTTTAATTTAAGACAATTTTTATTGGAAATTGATTTATTGCAAAATAATTTTTATTTGAAAAAATTAAAATGTAAATAAATGTAAGTACAGTGAAAGCTCCCTAACTAGCACCTTTGGAGAGCTAACTTAGTTGCCCGTCCAAGTTAAAAATTGAATAAATTACTGACTGAATAGAGAAATTTTGTCTTTATTAACAAAATAAGTTATTTTAAATGTATTTCAGTATATAACAAAAATCAGTTAGCATTCTTTTGTTTTTGATTCATTAATTTGGCACTTACTTCCTTACTTAAGGTGGGGCTACAGTCCTGTGTGACCTAGGATCTCACCCAACAAACTTGTACATCTACCTTGGTCCCTAGCTAGATGTCACCAGTTTCGCACTAAAATTTGGTCGATGTCACTTTTGCGTGCCGCCTGATCCGTGGCCTTCCTCTAATGTGCTGTACTACGGGCATAGATTCGAAGACTTTTCGGGCCAGAGCATTGACTCCCATGCGTTCTAGGTGGCCCAGACATCCCAGTCATTGCAATTTTATCTTTTCAACTATGTTTACTTCGCTAAACAGAGCGTACAGCTCGTTGTTCCATCTACTCGTCGTCAATGCAAATGGACCGAAACAACCAGGGATGGACAGGGATGATAGGTATCTTATACAGCGACACTTTCGACTTTGATACTCATGTGCTTTTTATTACAAAGAATACTCACAAAAGCCCCAGTGACATCACAATTATACCGATTATTTCAATGTCATGCAAGTAATTGGACAGACTTTCGAAAGATAGTGCTTCTAGTGCTGATGTAGGAGCTCTGCACTATTCAGCGGAAAACCTTGTCTAAAGCATTTTTTAACATCGAATACTGTTTTTAACCTTAATTGAGCAACGCGAATTCTCCATTGGCATCCTGACATACTGACGAGTTTGGTAAAGATGGCTCTATACAGCTCGTCAATGTAGATGAGCGTCTTTGAAATCGAAGAAAAGATAGTGGATGTGGATTTGATGTTCTTGTTTTTTTTTTCCAGGAGCTACGTAATGTGAATATTTTATCTACTGTGGAATTTCCTGGTCTAAGACCAAACTGATAAGCACCTATCAGGTTTTTGACGATGGATTGAAAGCGTTCATATATTATGGAAGAGAAGATTTTGTAAGCGATGTAAAGTAGACTGGTTCCTCTATAGTTGGTGCTGTTTAAAGGGTCTTCTTTTCTTAGTATCGGGCAAACAATACTGAGGTTCTATTCATGGGCGCACTTTCGTCCGACTATACCTAACAGATAAGTTAATGCATCATATCTAAATTTTATCCAGCTACTTTGAAGAGTTCGGCATTAAAACTATCTGCTATAGCGGCTTTGTTAGACTTCAGCTTAGATATGGCAATATTCACTTCATCTAAGTCGGGAGGACTGGGTTGTTGGCTGGCCTGACAGCGGAATTCGCTTTGTCGTCGTCGTTATCAAGTCTTGAGAAGTGGTAATTCTATATCCTAAGCATTGACTGCGGTTCCAGGTTTATGGACTTGTAAATTTTGTTTCACCTGCTAATAAAACTTTCGAACTTTGTTTCTGTTTTTGAACTTCTAAAAAACTTTGACCGCAGGATTCTCATGCTCTCTCTTTTCCTTATGAGAAGTCGGTGTTCCTCTCGCATCTTAGAGCTCGTGCGCAACTCCAGTCGTTCTCCTTTCGTATATCCCTCAAAACTTTCCCTAGAATCTTCCTGTTTTGTGTTGGTTCTGAAAACCCGAAATGTTACCTTATCTAAAACTTGTTACTGGTCCGAGTCGATGTTAGCTCTTTGGAATGTTCGGACATCCAACATGAACCGTGTTTAGTGACGATCGCAATTTGGTCAATGTGGTTGACGGAAGATTGATCAGGAGAACTCCAAGTTCTTTTGCAGATGTTAAAACATGGAAACGCCTGCTGGCTACATTAACGTTTTTCCAGCAGAAACATCGAAGAGCCTGAATCCTTTATAGAAATCGTTTTCCGTTTTTCCCAACTATTCCTCCAAAGAAGTCCTCTCTTTTAAAAGCTTGACATTAAAACCGCCCATCAGGACAGTTGTCATATGCTTTGCCTGAGAGCTCAATACACATATCCTTGGTGTTGTCATTCTTTTGTTTGTGTGGGGCGTGCGCGCATATTAGGCTACTGTTGCCGAATTTAGCCTTGATACGGATGGTCATAAGGTGCTCGTTGATGCTCTAGATTTGTTGACTATCTCTGGCTCCAATTCCTAAGCCGCATTGACACTGACTTTACGTTTTCTTTGGTATTTTTCAGCTTAGACCAGGAAACCAGTCTTTCAAATTAGATAACTATTATTTTTAAGCCATATACTTCACAGTGGTCAATTTGTGCTTAAATGCTCTGCTCAGAATCAAAAAGGTCAAACACCTTTTGCAAGAAGTACGGCTTCAGAACTGCTGTCGATATAGACGATGTTTCAAACTTGTGCTTCTTGTCAATTTTGAAGTTTTTTTGGAATACCCTGCAAAAAATAAAAAATCTTGAAAAAATTTCCAATCCAAAGTATTCAATGCACATTAAATCAATTCAAATTTAGCTTGGATTTTTAAAATTAAGAAAAATGTTCTCAAGCCCTTTAATTGTGCATAGTTCTTAGATTATGTGATTAGATCTTATACTAAATTTTACTTTGTTTCCAAATATCTAATCTACAAGCTTACAGAATACCCTAAATTAACAATTTTTATATAAAATGTCTTATACTCCAAAAAGGGAAATATTATTTAATCTAAAAGCAAAGATTCAAAAAGCTATAGCCCTTATCTTCAGTTTTAAATGCTGTTTATAAAAATTACACACAACAAAAGGATATTTTAGAAAATAACAAATTTTATATTCCTTCAATATCGTTTACTTTAACAAATACATGAATGTATTACTATCCAGCATGAAATTTACCCCTCATCATTTAATTATTAAAAGTTAATATTAATTCGAAAATAAGCTAAACTTACTGTTGGAAATGTTAAAAAATTTAAACCCAAAGCAAATAATTAAATTACACACGCTTTCTAAAAACAATATTCTTTTTTTTTAATTTATAGAAATAAGTTCTAGGTACTACCCTTCTAAATTTATAAATAAATCATAAAATATAATTTTCAAGGATCTCCTAGGATGAGATTACATATGATGCTAAAATAATTGTTTACGCTCCGTTTTATCTGTTATACGCTCATTCGAGCAGAAAATTCAAAAAATAAAACATAATAGAAATAAATGTACATATAATATGTTAAAAGCTTTAGTAAATTCATATAGAATGTTCCTACTCATAAATTTTTCCTTGAGGTTTTTTTTGAATAAGTTTCAAAATCTAAGAAAAAAAATTAAAAGTTTGTAACATTTTTAATTAAAAGAAATTTAAAAGAAATAAATCGGATGATTTCAATTATTTTATAAACCAGAGATTTAGAAATAGAATTATGGATGCTTTAAAGTTGAATATAACTAATAAGGTTAAATAGTTTCAAAATATTAAATATAAAAATTATGTCCATGAAATGTAAATCTTAGGTGAAACGAACTATAAATTTAAATACAATTAGTAAATTTTTCTTTGATGGAATTCTGCTTCAAATAAAATAAAATAAATGATACCTATTTAAATGTCGAATGAATAAAACTCAACCATTTTTCCAGAAACGTATCCTATATCTTTTCATCCCTTAAAACTCTTATCACACTTCTTTCGCTTCAAATAAGAAAAAGTTTTAAAAAATACAGAACACACTTAAAGAACTTAATCACATGAACTTGTGTAGATTTATTTCTTTTACTTATTTTGTATTGTGACGATATTCAAAGTTCTGAGAATTCTTTCTCAAGTTGAAAAAGAACCAAAGATAAAGTTTTATTCAACTTTTCGCACCAAAACTTAATGATGCGCTGTTAGACAACTTAAAATTTAAATACTAAATCAAAATGAAATATATACAGTAGAGAAAAAGAAAAGACAGAAAAATTAAGAAAATCTCAGCGATGATGAAGACTCAGGGCGGAGCGCGACATCAAAATGGAAGGACATCACCATCACAATACAAATCACAGGAATACAATTAAAACTAAATAAACGAATATGGAACAACTCTACGTCGTCGTAGCGTCAAGGAGCAGTAAACTTGGTTGGTTGGAAGTTGGTTGGTTCTTGCTTTGCCTTTCTTGGCAGCGTTGACGTCAAAAAATGGCTTCATTTGTAGACTTCTGTTCCTGATGATGAAAAACTCTCTTCCCCTTTGCGACTTCGTCAGTCGTCTTAGTTTTCCATTTTCGTCGTCACTCCATTACCAAACTAACTGTATACATGCTGTAGAAATAAAGTATATGGTCCAAAGGAAGTTAGTGTTCGCGCACCGGAATAGAATTTCACTGCCTCATTTTCTCCTCTAATACACTTACCTACTATACCCACAAACTCCTGGAAGCCATTGTTTGCGTTGTTGCAAGAGGAGATTCATATTCACGTAGTATAAAACTGTATATTGCTTTTAACTATGTACATTGTACCTATAGAACATCCAGGACTAGGACTCACAAGGCTCTCTGAGAATATAAATGAAACAAAATAAAACTGTCACGTACACTCCCTAGGATGGATTCAAAGGCATAAACGTGTGTGTGTTTTGGAAGGAGGAGGGGATGTGCAAGGGGGCGGAAAATAAACTAATTGCTGCACATAAATTCGCAATCCAACGGAACAATAATAATTATTATTGTTCCTATCCGCGCTTCTTGCATTGTTCCTGCAATGACATTGTTTGCGGAAATATGGCGTAGTGAGTTTTAATTTTTATTTTTTGTGTTCAACTTTTAATTTTTAACTAGGTTTTTTTATCATGGAACATGTCCTTAATGCAACCGACCTTGAGATCTGGATCTAGTAAGTTATCATAAGCGAGATACCTTGGTACATAAAGCTTTCCTGAAAAAAAAACTTCTTTTAAACGAAAATAATTATGTCGGTTTGTTTAAGAAATGAAGTAAAAGTTCATGGACATTTTACTATTTTAACTTTGACGACTAAAGGAAGCTCTTATAAATGATAACATTTTTGAATATAACCATCAGGAGAATAGATGCAACATTTCGTTAGATATATACATCAGTTAGCAGTCTTTTTAACTTATCTTCATTGTGTTAGAAAAATGTTCTCTTTCAAGATCACTAGAATATCTAAATCCTTCAATCTCATGCGTTTTGTATGATTACTAAACTTTTAATGAGAACAATAAGAATTTTTGTTAATGTGAATAGATTTGTAACTCGAATAAAGCTGACAAATCAGTTGATTGTGAAAATTAAAAGGTACATTTTTGCTTGCTACAAACTGTTCTTTAAAAGACTTTTCGAGCCTTATTTGTTCATGATAACTGCTTATAGGTAGATTGTAAAAAGTTCGTGGTTGTTGCACTTCCGAAATCGTTTTATCCCACATACGGAGCCGACAATTGCTTGTAAGACTTTCCTCCCAATTGTGCTTAAGAAGTTAGAGTACGTGTTAATAGTAACCCAAATTTTGAATCCATATGTGAGTATTGGTAGAGTAATTGTCATCTACAGCAGCAGCTTAAAAGTAAGGAAAAAGATTTCTGATTTAGTAGGAGGAAATGTTGTTTTAATACAAAATTGTCAGTATCAAAGTAGAACTCGTTCTCCGATCATAGATACATATAATTCACACATATTGAAGAGTCCCCAAAACCGATCCAATTCCGGAATTATAGGAAAACAGATTGGCCAAAATATAGGGCGAATCCGAAAAATCTGATTAAACCAGAACTTTCTTATCCGCCCTTGCGCGCTCTTGACCTCGATCAAAAAGTCGATGAGCTTACAGCAGCCCTCAATCCAGCCATGTAAACTGCCTGCCCCCTCACTATAGTGCGGGAAAAGAAGAAACCATAATAGTGGGCTGCTGAACTAGAAATACTCAGGAAAGGTTGTAGAAGGCTTTTCAATCTAGCAAAAAAGACTAGACATCCCCAAGATTGGGACTTTATAAAGAATCCCTCAAAAAATATAAACTAGAATTGAGAATACCCAAAATATCCTCATGGAGATCCTTTTGTAACTCAATAAAAGAATCCTCGGAGGCATCAAGGATAAGGAAGATTCTCTCGAATACTCCAACCATGCCTTGTTGTCTTAAAAACTTATATGGTACATGGACTAACTCTTGCGAAGAAACGCTAAACCTGCTACTAGATACCCACTACACGGATAGTTCCCAATCCGGATATACAACGAACCGTCCTGGGTCGGGTACTAACTTAACTTCTACAACATACCATCGATATAACTTTGCCCATCATTGAGATGATCTTCAAAAGTTGTTTAGTCTGATCTTAATACCTCAGCAATAGAGAGAATTAAAGGTAGTTTTCATTCCCAAGTCGGGAAAATGCTCGCATGTTAACCCTAAAGAATTAAGACCTATTAGCCTATCATCATTCATTCTTAAAACTGTGGAACTATTGATTGATATCCATATACGTAATAGCATTGATAAGAGACTATCAATGTCTCATCATGCTTACTGCAAAGGCAAATCGGTAGAAACAGCCTTGCACACTCTGGTAAGAACTATCGAACATTGTGGCCTTCCTGGATATTGAGGCAACGTTGACACATCCGCGATCACTTCTGCTATGACGACCTTAAACGTCGAATACTCAATCTGTGAGTTGATTAATATAATGCTAAAAAGCAGGATCATCAACTCTTAGTTGGGGAATCTCGTCCTTTTCACACGGAAATACAAGACACCAGTAATTGTACCTTCTTCAATAAAAGGCGTAACACTAATTTTTACCAATTGAGCCAAATGTCTTAGTCTGATATTGGACAAAAAATTAAGTTAGAAATCTTATATACAGGAAAGAGTTAAAAAAGCTACAGCAGCTCTTTTCCTTTGCAAGAAAGCCATAAGAAGCAAATAGGGTTTTCAACCTCGCATAACCTATTGGCTTTTCACATCGGTCATTCGACCAATACTTAAGTACGGGGTTGCAGTATGGTGGACTGCACTGGAGAAAGTCACATACTACGAAAAACTTAGTAGAGTCCAACGCACATAAGCTGGGGATTGAGAACCACACCCTCAGCAGCGTTAGACACTCACATCTGACACCCCTCGACTTATTCAATAAACAAGTGACAGCTATAAGACTCAACGCCTCATCTAAATGGACCATCAACAATGTAGGGCACTCCATCATTTTGAACCTCTTTGGTTCTATAACAATTTACATAGACTACACTATTCCAAAACCCCAATTTGGAAAAAAATCCAGGTATCCATTCCATTCAGAGATGAATGGGAAGACAAAAAACTCCTGAATGACAAAAGCATCCATTTTTATACAGATGGATAAAAGACAAATGAGGGAGTTGGTAGTGATGGCACTTAGAAAAACTTAATCTAAGCATCTCTTTCCGCTCCGCTAATCATTGTAGCGTCTTCATAGCGGTAATTTTAGCGACCAAAGAGGTTCTCTCCTGGCTAAGAGAAAACGTGATATCAACTTCCGATATCCGCATCTTCTCTGACAGTCAGGCTGCTATTAAATCTCTTGACGGTGTCTCAACCAAATCTCAAACGGCCCTCGGTTGTCGATCGGGCCACAGAGACATCACGGGAAATTGTAGAGCCGGTGAACTCGCTTAACATGAAAGGGAGGAGATAGGTATACCGATAGCTGCATGTAAACTTCTGCTAAAAGAAACAGCTTTTGTGATAGCAAACTCTAGGTGGCCTTACAAGACACCTATTAGGAGCTTATACGACTTAGTTTAACCTCAAATGACTTCTGCAGGAGCTGTATGGACGAAGAAGAAGAGGAAACAATCTCTCACCTTCTCTGCACTTGCCCTGCTCTTTCACCAAGACGCAAACTTTATCTGGGGGACTACACTTTTGATAATCCCAGTGAACTAGCTAAAAAGGATATCAAATATCTCCTTCGCTTTATAAAAAGCTCAAAATGGTTTGACTAGTAAGAAGTAATTCACTAGATTCATGAGGTATCACAATTGGCCTTTTCTCTTGGCCTAAGTGTGTGGATTCTAAAGCCACAGCCATGTTAACCTAACCTAACCTAACGCCCGTCGTTTCTCTGATTTAGGCGAATAAATAAGGCTGTATTTGAATAATGGCAATTGTTATATTACTTTTGAGAGTTACTGAAGCATTAGTGATGAATACGAAAGTGTCCTTTATTGATGTTTTTTGATAAAAATAAGCCCATTCAGAATTCGCGAATTTGTGGTTTTTGTGACTTTGTTAAATGCAAATTATCGTGGACGCACTTTCTCGAAAATCTAAGTTTTCAATAGAGAGTGCTCCTGAAAGCCTTCTGCAACATCTTCAATGTTTCGTCTACCTAAATTGTGTCTCATATGGATATTAAATTGTTTTAGACATTAAAAGAATCAGAAAATTCAATAAAATGTTGGTGTAATTTTAAAGGATAGAATGCTATAAAAAACAACTTTCGTCTCTTTACCCTGAAATACTCAGCAATTGCGGTTTAGACTAAAGTTGGGCCCTGCTGTAAATAAGAATTTTAGCAACACTTTTTCTGGTCTAAAAAAATTTGGGTCGTGCAACAATCCGTTTGAGAACTACGGCCTTGTGACTGACAACTCTCAACCATTCCTGTGTGCGAGTACTTTTATCAGTATTGGAAGGGACCTACAACTTTAAGACGAATCCGAACTGCAAATTTGAGAAAGCACTTTTTCATGACAAGAATTACTCTTGGAGATTTTGTCAATTCCTCGCAAGAGTACCCGTGAAAAAAAAAATTTAAGTGGCATAGGCAGGGATCGAAACCAAGACCTCTCGCATGACAATCCTTCGCACTAACCATCATGCCACGGGTACTACCTTTTTCTGGTCTCTTAAGAATTTTTGAAGTAAACATTTTCATTTGTTTTTGTAGCTTAGGTAATACTTTGAAAAAAATTGATAAGTAATACGCTCAGCTTTTTCCAATGGACTTTGTATTTAAAGCACTTGAACTGCGCGGACGATGTTTGTTAATCCTCTCAAAGGATCATAGATCTTTTTCAAATGACAAGTGTGGAGAGAGAATCAAAATCGTGGGGCTAAAAATTAATTCCAACAAAACAAAAATGATCAACCTTGGAACCCTACCATCCTCTTTAATAAATATTTCTTCACAACCAGTGAAGAAAGTTGGGAGCTTTCAATGCTTTCAAAGTATCGTCTTCATCAAAGGATGTACGGCATCTGTTGCATCCACGAAGCAAAAGCGGAATTCGGTAGATTGTCGAAAATGTTGAGGAATAACTCTATCAGTTTAAGAACAAAGCTACGACTGTTTCTTAAAAATGTCGAGTCTGTACTTCTTTAAGGGTGCAGCACCTGAAATGTTTTTTTCAGCCAATCCAAAGATGCTGCAAACCTTCTTCAATTTTCTGGTCAAAACCGAATATCCAATGTGGTCCTTCATAGAAGTTCAGGAACCTAAAGACGTAAAGTAGATATTGATAAGACATACGCTTAGCAAAGTTAACAACTGCATTGCAGGCCAATCAATGGAGTGGAATCCGCTTGCACAAGAAGGAAGAAGAGCTGGACGATCGAGAAGAACATGGCGCAGGACAGTCGATGAAGGGAGCAGGAGCATATCTCCGAAAATTGCACTCGATGGCACGTAGGCGTAGTAGAGGCCCAATGCCACTTAAAGAGTCCCCAACGAACTTAACATGTCTGAGTACCTAAGGAAATAAGTAAAGAAAGAAATGTGAAATATTCTGCTGTCGCGACAAGTTCTACATTAGTAATCAATTTGATTCGAAATGCTTTTGATGTCATTTCTTAAATATTTGAACTTTAAGCACCTATAGGTATATTAAACATTTCTGATTTTTTATTAGAGTTGACTACGTTCTTTTCTGATAATCTTTGGGTTATTAACATGGTTGATCTCAATTCTTTGGTTACATTTTTTTAAAACAAGTATTACTTTTAAAAATAATATAACAATAGTTTATTGATGTCGTCTTTCTATTGAACACACAAAAATTGAATTAATTCTATTAAAAAACCCACGTCTCAGGAATTATGAAAAATTTTAATTATTTTTTATAAACAAGTAATTTTGGAGTAGGTGCGTCAACTATACAAAAGTATAGTAATTTCTAGACAAATTATTAGACAGTACAACTTGTTTAAAGTAACAAACTAAGCCTATTTTTGAATCAACTCTTTCCTTCAATCTAATAAGGTAAAAAAATGCATTAGAAATTTTTCCTGAGCTAATGCACGTTACAAAATTTGAAACTTATAGCCAAAGTGTCACACATAAGTCCCTGATCGCACTTCAAAAAATAGTAAAAACAATCAATGACTTAAGAAAAAGAGTTAAAGATAAAAAAGTAATTTATATTATAGGCTTGGTTTTTGCCAACATAAAACCACTTTTGAAATTAGTGTAAAAACACCTTTATTTGAATGCATACAAAAATGTTCAGTATTGAAAACTAAAAATAAACTTCATTCTTATCGAAACAACCCAAAAATATTTGGATAAATATGGCGTAGTTCCTTAAATAACAAACACTTTTAAATTGCTTTGCCTTAAATGTATAACTTTTATTTACAATAAACAGCGTTTTTAAAGACATTAGTCTTCTTCGTCGTAATAAATTGAATTATAATTACTCTTAATGCTTTTAATTTATAAACTAATTGATGTATACGATTTCCCTTAATATCTTCCAAAAATAAAAGAAAATACATCATTTAATAACAAGGAACTTACAAATTAATAATCAAATGTTATCATAAATAATTTGTCACATTGAGGAATGTCATTCATAAAAGAACCACCCCTTACCAAATGTCTAGCTGTGTATGAAACAGTAAAAAGAGGGAAGAATATTTTATCCATCCATAAAAAGTATGAGAATACGTTTTCAAATCCCCAATCAATATTTCAAAGTGCCTCATACAATCTTGGTTATGTTTACCTCCCTTTCCATTTTCAATTACAACCCACCGTTCGTACTGCAACTACCAACCCATCATCGATTACGTAAATTTCTCCAAAGAAAAGCCTCAACACTGACAGCTTTGTCCACTTCACTCCACTCCACTTCCCCCTCTGACTTGTCATCATCGTGATATTTAATTCATTTGTACGAAATGCTTCCATATATTCGAAGTTATATAGGTAGGTCCTTAATCACTCTGGAACATCACTCATTCATAATGAAGGATATAATAATATATAATGTAACAACCCCTCCACCACCGCCGCTTTTCACTTGTATAGAGATACCTAAGCATATACCTTCGTTAACGATGACAGCTCAAAACTGTCAAAAGTAATTAGGTTCAATTTTAAAAATAAACTCTTGAGTCTTGAGCCGTGCCTGTGATGTGCGACTGTTGTATAATATGTGAAACGTCAAAGTTTCAGTTGATGACAAGCAGACAGTGGGGCGGTAGTATGACATGTACCCACTTACCTTTATAGATTCTAGAAATGTTGTTCCTATAATTGAAAGCTTCAAGAAAAGAACATTTCTAACCCCCTTCCAATTCCAGGTATGCTCAAATAATAAAAATATAGGCCGACGACATTAGCAGACCTCAAAAATAGAGAGTGCCCCACAATATCTTCATTGAAGAGAAGACGGAGAAAAGCAGTGTTAAATGGGGCACCAGGTTCAAACTTGGTCTGATCCTTGCAAAGTAATGAATAAAATATTCCATCAAAAACAAAATACAGGCCACTGTGTAGAATCTAGATCCTCTTATAACGTCACATTTAAGTAAAGGTACATCCTACATATATTTTTATAAGCGAAACTTTTGTATATGCTTAATGTTCATGTTACTTGGGTACAAAAAAGGATGTGTGGCTTTTATTTTTCTTCATTTCCACATCTCATAAATATAAGAGCTGAATGGAAAAAGATGAGAATTACAACTTGAGAACTAGCACAATCCTTATAGACTGTATATGTGGTAGCGTATGTGTGTTAACTGTGTAGTGAGTATGTTGGTTATGTGCTGTGCACATCACTGAGTGTGATTCTTAAGGCTTTTCAAAATGATAAGGATATGCGGTGCTGTATAGCTGGTATGTGAGATACTGTAAGGATATTGTGCAGGCAGGAAAAGAAAAAGAATCAATAGAATCATATACAACTTTGACTGTACTTACTCTTATAAAGCCCACACAGAATCCTTGACCTTAAAAGGCACATCATCATCATGCATAATATTATATTCTTGGGAATTGTACTCGTGTGTACATATGTGATTTGAAGAGAACCACAAAACGGATCTGGTCTTAAATAAGGGCGTCATTTTTTTTACTTTTTACTGTTAAGGTACATATTTTATTTGTTTAATTCAACTTGAAAGATGTAAGGCCCGTATTCATGCAACGTCATTGAGTTTTGTATTTATGTTTAAGTCTTTTATGTAAACTGTGCTCCTTAAAGGAATGTTTGAGTTCACAAAGGTCGATTTACTTACTGAGGTTCTCAGACCTTTAAAGTCCGTGGATGTTCCTTAACGTGAAATTGCCCTCAAAATACAGTTTCTTGGAAATCCCTTAACAAGCTGCTTAGTATTTGAATGTTCTTCTCTGCATGCTTCTCGTTCAACCAGTTTTTCGTCTTGTTGAGTCCGAGTCTCCCTGGATATTTTTGAGGCATGTGTTCTATCTACTGCCTCTTGTATTATAGAGTAGCGGAAGTTCCCTGGTCTATTTTCCTGAACGGTTTATTCAAGATCTAAGGTTTTCAGCTTTTCTGGGTCCGTATTGGGTAGAATTTGCTGAAATTCACTTTATATAACTGTTGTTGCGACAATTGTTTTTAAGAATGTGACATTACGGATGATCTCTTCACTCGCCAATCTTGTTGCCATGTTGCCAGTTTGAAAGTTATCGAAGACCTTATAGAGAGCCAGCAGAGATCATTTGCAGAGCCTTGATGTTTAAAGCAAGTTATCAGATCAGATTAATCTTATTATTTGGTTTCCTGTCCAAAGCTGTTACATATAGCAGATAATTAATAAAAATCAATTTGGTGACACTACGCAATCCTATCTGGTTTCACTTTAATGGAGCTTAATCTCTTTGGAAAAAATACCTCCATTTAAGACGTGACATTATACTTACTCCCCAAAAAGTAAGACAGTTAAAGTTCGTATTAACGGTATCAAAGGGTATCTAGGAATCAATGAACAGAAAAAGGAGTGGTGATCGATTTCCTTATGGTTGGTGTGATAAATGTGTGCATAAATATTCATTGCGGAATAATGCAAGTTAATCGTCAAATGTTGCTTCCAGATTCAAGCTCTTTAAAAGAATCTTTATTAAAATTTTTTAATGAAAAATTCATTCAAAGACCCTTCAGCAATACATTATAAAAGGATTTTTCAATAAGAGCGCTACAAAAGTTTTTTTTTTTAAATAAAACAAAAACGGTTTTGATATCAATGAAATTCTTTATTACTGTGAAAGTAAGTTTAATCCCATTATGTATGAAACTTGATTTCTTTTGCATGGCCACCACGGGCACGCTTGCAGAAGTTCAGAAGCTGAACCCAATGTTCGACGGTTTTCAAGCATGAATCGGCCGAGACTGCTGTAGTTTAATTTCATGTATGATATTCGTACAAAGTTAATCAATCATCGCTGTCTTGCCGGCATAAACCATTAACTTGACGTATCCCTACTGGAAATAGTTTAACGGCGGGCGGCGTCAAAACGGAGATAACACGTTCTCAAAACTTGGTTTACAATAAATTGACTCTGACTTTCGCTGTGTGGCTAGTGGCGCCGTCCTGTTGGAACCACATGTCCTCCAAATTTATATCATCTAATTTGGGCCAAAAATATAAAATTATCATTGAACGGTAGCGAACCTTATTCAATAACGTGCCGGTCTCCATCATCAAAGAAAAAGTACGGACCAATGACGCCGGCGCCGGCCTATAAACCACACCAATGCAGAACTTATGTAGTATGTGTGGATTGCTGCCTGGCCAATACCGCAATTTTTTGTTTATTGACGGAGCCATTTAGCCAGGAATAAACCTCATCGCTGAAGATGATTCTTCGATGAAAATCCGAATCATTTTCAAGTTGTTGTTAGTCCAATTCACGAACAAAAGACGCTTCTGGTCTTCAAGCGGCTTCAATTCTTGCGTCACTTTAATCTTGCAAACATGTAGGCCAAGATCTTTTCGCGAAATTCGCCACAATGACGTCACAGAGATACCCAAAGCTTTACTACGAACGTCAGAGAGACACATTTGGGCTTTCTGTAACTAAAGCCTCAGCGGTAGCAATATTCTTGACACTACCGGCACTTCTTTGTCTCACTGGCACAGGAACATTTTATACTGTTCCTGTGGATTCAAATTTTTCAGCTAGATGCTCAATTGATGATCTGCTACGACGATTATGACGACCATAAATTGGACGTAGCGCTCGTACCGTTGTGACCACTGACTCCGAATTTCGGCAGTAAATTTTAATAATTTCACCTTTGTGTTGGCCTCGTATAACTTTCCATCATGAAATGGCAAACCTTATTGAAGAGAAATGTCAAAATGACAGCAAAAAATACGGCGTCGTTTGCTATGCCTGTCGCTCTACTTCTGTAGAGTCCCTGTTGAAAAACACTGTACAAAATCTTTCATTCAACAATAAGTGTGCAACATTTTGTATTCGTGTGTCTTTTTTCAACAAGCATTACCACAGTTAATTTTTTAGGTAGATTGCATTCAAAATGTCTAATTAGTCATAACTCTGATGCATAAATATGGATTGATGAGGTCGTATCCAGCCCAGACCAAGCAGTAGTTTATTCTGGCAAAGTTTTTAGTTAATAGTGCAAAAAATTTTGCACCATTTTAGAATTTCAGAATATCCAAAGTACAATGCAAAAATATTTCAGAAATGCTCCGTTTTGTCTCCGACCGTTTTAGGCATGTTTATAAATGGTCTCCTGTCTGCAACTTCTAATACAACTAAGTGTTTCGCTGACAATAGCACTATTAGCTTTCCATATTCGTTTTCAGACTCACATCTCTCCTTTTCGGATGTGGAACTGTAATGACAAATATGATAAGCTCATTAAATTCCGACCATAACGGCATTGTAAAATGAGAAACAAAATGCTGTCATGTATCATTGAAGCGAGATATACCCTCTTTGAAACTATCTATGAATGGCATTAGCGTCAACGACACTTAAAATAAAGTACTCTGAAGGTGCATCAGTAAGCATCTCTTGTTTAGCGATCACAAACGCAATGTCGTCAAAAAACCCGCAAGATGTTTATTTTTTTTTCAGACGATGCAAGAAAACTTATAAACTTCCAAAACTTTCCTATAACTCCCATCTCCGGCCTAATGCTCTAGTAACTTACTTATACCTTTCGGACAGTATTCATCTCTCCTACTTTACACGTCTCTTTCCGAGAGGATGGAAAATAGAATTTGTCCAGCCTGTCCCTTAAAAAGGCGAATCCTCCTACCTCTCTATGTATCGTCCAATAGCACTAAGGTCATTGAAACGCTGATTAATTATCAGCTCAAGAAATATCTTGAAGAACGTAAGCTTCTTAATGACCGACAGTATGGCTTTCGTAGTAAGAGGTCCAGATAGTTCACCAGGTCATGGTTTAAATCACCGAACAGTGGAACAAATCTTCTAAAAAGTTTTGGAGAAAGTATTATTATTGCATTTGATATTTCAAAAGCATTTAAAAGAGTTTGGCACCAAGCTCTATTATCAAAAATGCGTGCTTTTGGTAGTGATGAATCTTTTCTTCGTTGGATTAGAAATTACCTTTCGGACAATTCAAGTAGTATTGAACGGGATCAAATCTGATATTCACAAAATAATCGCTGGCGTGCCACAGGGCTCCATTTTGTCTACGACTCTCTTCCTTATATTCAGAAATGATCTTTTGTCTGCCACTTCTAATTAAACTGATTCGCTGACGACAGTAAACTCAGTTTTTCATATTCGTTTCTAGAGTCACATCCTTGTCCTTCGGATGTGGAACCTAAATGGCATCCTATAATAAGCTCCTTACATTCTGATCTTGACAGCATTGTAAGAACCGTGTAGAATTCAATTGTTCAAAAAGTCAATGCTGTCTTCTGTCGTGAAAGCGTCTATGAGTGGCACTTCCACCAGGAAACTATTGTACTGCCAGTACCCGGTATGTGTATCACAGATCACCCTTTTTTGGAATAATCAAATATTTGATACTGCCAAAAATGCTGCCAAGTGCTTACGATTTCTTCGACGGTGCAAGAAATTTGTTACCACTTCTGATCTGGCTGTAATTTACAAAGCCTTCATCTGTCCAAAGCTTGAATAGAATTTACATATCTTGGCAGGTGCCCCAAAAAAAAGTTTAAATCTCTTGGATAGATTTCAAAAAACGTCTTTAAAAATGATAGGCTATAGAACTATAATCAAAACATTAACATACCTAGAACACCACCGCAATCTCATGCTTTTCGTTGTTGTGTCGATATTTTTACAAAAAATATTTTGCAAATTAGCCAGTTGCATTCCACTCCTTATATGATTCAGTAGTAATACTCTCACTCCTAGGAATTTCCATCTGTTTACCCTTGAGCACAATTTCAGTCCTACTATAATAAAACAGATATTATTTTTTAGCCGTACTACTGGAATGTCGAATGATTTGCCACGCTCTATCTTTTCCTGTCATCAATGTTCAAAGATTCAAAATTATTGTACACCAACACCTTCTAGCCAACCCTTTCCCTCTGTTCCTAATGCTCAAAATGTGTCTTTAACATATTAAAGTTAAACAAAACCTTTTAAGAGTAAACACCTTAATTCTCCAAAATTTCAAAAAGAGCAGGTTTTTCGAACAGAATACAAAGAGCTTTGAAAATGTTTTGGGCCTCTTGTTTTATTAAAAATTATTTAATTAATAAAATTCTATTGAAATTTCTTATGTATGTACTTTTTGGCCGCACATCAAGAATGTGGAATCATTTACTTAAAACATTTTATCGCCCATTATGATTTTCAAAATTTCAAAACTAATGGCAGTGTGCACCGGGATTTCTCTTAAGCTATAAACATATTAAGAGCATAGCCATAACCCTTTTACAGGTTCCCAAAAACTTACAGAAAATACTTTAATGGAACATGAGGAAAAAGAAAATTTGTTAGAAAATTTAAATTTGTATAAATGTTTTATGTTTTGTACGAGTGTTTGATTTGAACAAATTAAACCATGTTTTGAATTTATAATAAAAATAAAGTAAGATAAAAACGCACGCATACGCCTTGTCGCTTTTGTAGAAAGAATAATTTATACTCTTCCATTCCTGCGTCAATTAATGTTACAAGTTGAAACTTATTTTTAGCAAAAGTTGAAAAGGCTTAAATTTATCAGTGGTACGTATAAATATAGGAATAGGCTCGAAACAAATAAAAAAAGCTTACCAACTCTTTGTATAGATTTAAGGCGATTAAAACTTATTGTAAACTTACTTTGCCAAATCATCTCTTACCCCCAATGAATGTCCTTGAAAGGAGACTATTGTTATTCGTTAAAACAAAGCATCAACATCCTAAGTTCTAGGCAACTTTTACACTACAATAAGTTTATAAATTAAATTTGATTTATTTTTGTTGATTTTATAATAACAAAAGTGAAATAATCCTTTTGTGAGCTTAAGACATTAAGGAAAAATTGGTTACGAGTCCCTATTAAACCCGAAGAAACTTTATTGAAATTTTCTTTAACCAATTCATATTTAATCATCAAACTTCCATCAGCAAAAAGTTTCAAAAAAATTAATGTGAATAAAAACAAATAATGTTTCAATTAGTTGTCATATCCCATGTCCAACCGCATGTGTACCGTTCTGATGCTGATGCTGATGCTGATGGCATCGTCATGAGTGTTACATAAACCCTCTATCAATTTCATCACAAAATAATTGTCTGTGTTCGAAATTGGAGTAAAATAACAATTACCTACTATCGGCTCACGTCCCACACTGGGGCAGAATGCCCTAATTTGTGGCATCAAATCAGTCGTTACAGCTAGGAACCTGAAATTTTGCACGATAGCTTGGGAGACCATTCATAAGATATTTTTAAACCCGACCACTCGACACGCCTACTAAAACGCCCACTTTTTTTGAAATTTCAAAATTTGAAAATTTCAAAATTTTGAAAATTCTGCACGGTTACTTAGAGCATGATAGTTTGCACATTTAAAAAAAATGAAGACATGCCCAATAAAAACTCCTTTTTTAATTTTTTTTTTTATTAAAACGTTACAATTTGGATCATATATATACATATTTTGTACTAATTAACATTTAAGATAAATAATAGAAATACAAATTTATTCTTCTTCGTCTTCATCACTCTCATTTGCCAGATCAATGCCACTTTGATTTGGTGTGTTTGGGGATTTTAGTAAGTTGATTGCTTCCTGGGGCAGATGTTGAAGTTTTTTTTTTGGAACTCTTTGCAGACTTGTTAAAACGGGGTCCGATGACAATAGGAACAAATTAAAAATGTCTGCATTTGTGTTTTCCGGCTATTTTTTCGGGAGTGATGTTCTCTATAATTTTTGAAGTCTTTATTGCGTGCTTCTTGAGCTTCTTCACTTAGCTGTCCTATAGGCAATAAAGCTTTTGAAATAATTTCATTTCCATGAATGAGATACTTGTGGACTGTAGGAGGCATATAGTACCAAGGATACTTAGCAACGTAATATTTCGCAGTTTCATGGGCAAATTCCCGAAATTTTTTGCAATCGACCTCATGACCACAAGCAACCACTGTCATGATAATATGCATTTTTTTTATCAAATCGACATCTAATTTTGTAATATCAGCTGAGATTTCGGCATTTTCGAAAAATCTCCTGGCGGTATTTCCGTCATTAGAATTTCCGAAACCCGGCTTTGGCTTGTCAACGATCAGACCCAAACGCTCCCGAAACTGCTTTTGTATTTCTTTTTTCGTTTCAGCAACGATTTTTTTATGCTCTTCTTGTCTAGCTTGCCATTGTTTTATTTTTAATTTGTATGAAAGGTGAAGTAGACATTCGAAAAAACGGATCCAGCCATGCAACACAGATAAACCAAATTGAAGATTATCAGTTTTTACTGGTCTATTTATCATTGCATCAATGGAATTAAAATCTTTTGATGTGGCATTGCAAATAAAACATTTCTGTGAAGAGGAATTTTCAGTGATGGCGTTACAGACCTTTCCATCTATCATTGTGAATAATAAATTGTGTTCAACGTTGAAAGTATTTTCACCAACTTTAACTTGACTAGGCTGGAGCTCTTTGATTTGACTATCCACTCTTCGTTTTTCTGCTACAGATACGGGAGCCGATTCCTTGAGAAACTCAATTTTAAGAGGCCTGCAATATCTAGTTGAACTCGGTCGAGGATTCTGCCAGATTATTTTTTCACCTGATATCAAACGAAGAGGAACAACACATGTAATGAAAACAGATGAGTCATCGGCGTCAAGTCCATGAAACGCTTGCTTATACGAACTGTGGCCTGAACTGCCATCAAAACCCCACTTGGAGTATAAGCTTATAGTTTTGAGTTCTTCATGCCTAAGAGTTTGGATTACATCTTTTTGAACAGTTACCAAACGAGAAACTGTAAGGTTTAGCAAGCTTTGTAAATTCGTATATACAGACATTTCTGATATGCTCATATTTTCAGGCTCCGGATAACAACTTTTTTTGCACTCTTGAACTACTTTGTACGAAGGAAATACTTTGGGGGCTTTAGATCGTATAATTTCGTATTGAAAGCGTGACAGATTTGCTTCAACAACCATTGCTAAGGCTTCTTCCCCAGTAATTGAAGTAGGTTCAATTGAGTCTCTCAAAGCTTTTCTGCATTTTTCAGCATGATTTGGGTTTATTGTCACGTCACGCATAAGCTTTGCAGCATCTATCTGCCCAGAAGCTCTCAAACCCATTTCAGCTGCGTAAGTCAACTGCGCGATAGACGTGGACTTTCTCAAAAGTTCCGTTTTCTGACGTTTTGATCTTTCTGATGATTCCTCAAACGCAACCTTTGGTCGACCACGCTTAGACTCAACAGAAAATTTAAAAAGCAAAGGTGTTTTCAGCCACGCAGTATTTGATTTCAAGAATGTTGCTTCCTTCCGATAAGCTTTTTCCCAGCGTGATTTAAATTTCGATTTGAACTCCGTCACTTTGTCATTAATATCCTTTTTGGAAGCATCGCTGCATCGGACCCGTTTTTGAATTTCTTCCCTTAAAAACTCAATCTGACTGTCTAATCCTTTCAAATTTGAACTTTTTATTATATTATACAGCTCTTCCCTTGTAATCGACAAAGTTTTGGAAGTTGTTCGGTCTAAGAAGTAATTAAAATGAAATAAATAAAAAAAATCGATATTTTTTTCGAGAGTGACGTCACCAACAAAAAAATCAACTGTACTTAAGACTGCAAATATCTGCAAAAAAACTTTACAGATTCTAAAACTAGACAAACCACTTGTCACAAATTGATACAACACTTAACGTCATGTGACGGCCAACACATCTAAAACGCTTAGATAATTAACTAAATACAAAAATTAACACAAACAATTTTTTTTTTTTTTTATTTAACCACATATTAAAAACACAAAAATAAAAAACTTCTTAAAAAAGTTTAAAAAAATCAACACACCTGAGCTTACTGATTCCATTGTATTTTTTTTTTTTTTATAAATTTTTTTTTGAAAATTGCACCCAATTTACTTTTGTCACTCAAAACAAAAAAAACACGTCTGGCTTCGATAAAAAAATTACCAAATGCTCCATTCTTGACGATTTGGCAAAGACCACGTGCTCCCAATTAACTGTCGCGTTCTAATTTTGTATTCTCTATCATATTTACAACGAAAATAAAACGGTAGTTTTAATCAAAGCTCAACTTTAAAATTGTATTAAATGCCAGCTTTAGTGGTGTTTTGCCCCAGTGTGGCGTCCGTGCCATAAATTGCCATAAGTGCTCCGTTCCACTTCGTCATCATGTGAAATTAATTTTCGTGGCAGCACCACCACCGCCTGCTCCGTTGAGTTGACTCCAATGTTATGCCATGCCATGACCCATTCCTTTTAGCAGTCATCCCCTTCTTGACGCCCGTAAACCTACTATTATTATATTTACTAAGTGGGCCAGCAGAATGCGTTGTTCGCTCCATTTGATAAGGACGATGATGCGAAGGGAGTTAAAGCTGCATACCCATGCAACGCACATCGCTGGATGGCAATATGTCAGTGCGGTAATGTGTCAGTGGCTTCCTAACCCAATTGCCATCAAGTGAAATAATTAAACATAAATTATTCCATTGGATCACTCTTGTGCTAAACTTGTGCAGCACAATGCCAGGCACACTTCAGTCGAGCTCGGAATTGAGTGACATTGATGCAACCGCTTTAAACTGCTATATGAGAATGGAATGTTCGCGAATTGCTATACTATCATCATCATCGTCATTTTCTGAGGCTCTTTCCTTCCTTCCTTCCTACCTTCCTCCAACGCTATCACTGCACTGGAAGACTCCTATTTCAATTCTCCTAACTCAATCAACGTGCTTATTCTACAAAAAAGGTTTCAATGGGCCAAAAAGTCATTGTTACACTTAACAAACGGTATACGGGTTCATTGTGTATGTCATAAGGGTGAAGGGTGTATATACGTAGAATGCATCAAATAGAACCAACCCAACCTTTTCATATGGAAAGAACGTATAGGAGGCCTTTGTAACGTCACAAATTAGCGCACTGAGTGCATCTGATATAACCAAACCATCTCCGCATACCCTCTAAGTAGATATTGTTAGAAACGCAACTTGGGACTATGTAAGGCCCATTCAAGTGCAACCTTACAAGTTCTTTAGAAGACTATTTCTCTGTAACGTGAACGTCTATAACTGTTACTATAGACTTTCATATGTGTATATGTTGGTAATTTGATGTGTATGTCGAGTGAAAAGAGATATGCTACATTCAGCACTTAAAGTCATTTCAAGATGGATGCACTGAGAGAGAAGGAATTCATAGCAGATACTCATACAAGCTGTAACACACACACCATATCAAAAGTTATTAGCAACTTGTTTAAGGCAGCAGGAGTGGCTCGAAAAAAAAAGATTCTAGCTGATTCTTTATATGTATAAGAGTATAACAATAGACGAACCAAAAAAGAAGGAAAAATAAAACAATAATAGCTAGAGACGGAGCAATTTGTCTACAAAATGTGGTTTAGATCATGTCATATATGTCAAGAGCGGGTTTTTAAATGTTAGTAGGTGAAGGACATTTTTACAGTTGAAAGAATACAAAAGCTTTTTCTTGGAATATGTAAGATTAATGATTGGGCAGTATAACATAAAAATGAAGAAATGTACATATGTATGTTTATTTGTTAAAAGGGTGTATGCGAATTTTAAAAGCATTGGAGAATAGTAAGAGTAAAAATAGAAATTTTCAAAATTCACATTACTTTTCATGCTTAAGCTGCAATATATCTCCTTCGTAAAAAAAAACAAAAAAACAAGGTGACATTTCTTGAATTTCAAGAACCCCTAAATCATAATCCGATATTCTTGAAGAGACGTTTATTTTTTTAACTACCTTCTTTTTATCCAGGATGTCTTAGAAACCATTATAGAGTCTTTAAATTCAGCAAATACATTTCATTCTATATGAAGATATGCCAGAAAAATGTTCAAAAACAACCAATGGGTTTTTTTATAATGTTAAAATAAAAACAAAATAGTAACGAATTCGTCTGGACTTAAATAAACTTAAAATGCTTTCGACTTAAATTAGATATAATAGCATCATACCAAATAAGTATGAACTTTGACAAAAATTTAGCAACAGTTTCTAATAAATTCAATAAATTGAAAACAATATTTGTAACCTTAAATATTTCACAAACAAAAGGTGAAAGTTTACAGTTTTGTTGAAAAGCTGAGGGTACTGCCGTCTGAAAAAAAAATTAAATGGATATAGGTGGCAGACAAGAGATTGTTCAAGAATGTAGTGAATAAAGTTGGAGACAAAACGGAGCCCTAGGGGACACCACCATTTATTTTATGAATTTCACACTTGGAGACATCCAATACAACTTGTAATGAACTTTAAGAAAAGTAGATTCAAGTCCCACGAATAACGCATTGAGCTTGGAGCTTTCTTCCTTTAAATCGATGTGAAGATTTGTTACACTGTACGGTAAGATATTTTTCTACAAAAGTCATACCGTCGGTATGAAGGCGTCTTTAACAACGTGAACACATCTGCAATCACATGTGCACTAACATCTCTAAATGTAGTGAGTTCGCTTAGGGAGTTAATTTATTTAATGCTGACTAGCAGAATCATTAACTCAAAACTGGGCAACTATTCTGGCTGACGATTCGTTAGCAGAGGGACACCGCAAGTTGGTGTTCTATCCCATCTCCTCTGGAACCTAGTGGTAAATAAAATTATATCTAGTCCATATGCGAAGGGTTTCTGAGTGATATCCTATACGGACGACGACTTTGCCATAGCAGTTTCAGGAAATCATTTTAACGCCTTAAAAGAACTCTAACAAAATGCCTCAGACAGACTAATGCTTTGGGCTGATCTGTGTGGACTGGGTGTTAACCCACACAAAACCGATTTAGTCTTATTTTCGAGGAGATACAAAATTCCATTTGTCAACCCTCCCTATATTAAAGGAATCCAATTAAAATTCTCAGATGAGGCTTAATACCTGGATCTTATTTTAGATAAAAAAAAAACTAAATTGGAAACGCAACGTACAGGAAAAAGTTAAAAAAGCTACTGTAGCTCTCTTTTCTTTCAAAAGGCTATTTGTAATAAATGAGTCTTACAACCCAGAGTTACGCATTGGATATACACATCGGTAATCAGACTGATTTTATTGTAGGGTGTGGCAGTATGGTGGACTCCTTTAGAGAAAGCTATAAACCGAGATATTTTAAATAAAGTCCAACATTCAGCTTGCGTATGTATAAGCGGTTCGCTTCACACGACGCCTTCTGGGGCTTTTGGCGATAAAAGAAGTCTTGTCTTTGCTTAAAGAAAACGTGATATAAACATCTGATATCCGTATTTTCTTAGATAGTAAGGCCGCTATCAAATCTCTAGACTCTTCCTCTAAAAACTCTATAACAGTCCATAACTGTCGATCAACACTAATGGAGATGGTACAACAGTTTAATATTAACCTTTGCTGCTGCCGGGCCATAGAGACATTCCAGGTAACTGTAAAGCAGAGGAACTGTAGACTACAGCCCCTCCTATCACGTTTGGCAAGTACTGGCATACCAATCGCTACTTGTAAACTGTTGCTAATGCAAGACGCAGGAGGGCAGGTCCCAAAACACATCTGACCAACACTAGATTTAAAACGTTCAAGGTTCTGTAAGCGGTTCGCATATAAGCTCGATAATAGGTGTCATAACCGGACACTGTCTGATAGGAAAGCACGCCATGAGACTAGGCTTATTCTCAAATGACTTTTGCAGAAGGTGTATGGACGAAGAAGAGGAGGAAAAAGTTCTTCACCTTCTCTGCACATTCCCTGCTTTGGCTCGAAAACGCAAGAATTACCTAGGAGAATTCTTCTTTAACGATCTAAACGATCTAAATGATATCAGTATAATCAGCCTCTCACGTTTCGTAAGGGACTAAAACTGGTTCCATTGAGCTTAGGAGGAAACCTCAAGATTCATGTGGTATCACAACGTTCCATTTAACTGGCCTAAGTGTGTCAGTTTCCATCTTGGACAGCCACTATAACCTAACCTAACCAAACAGCGCAAAATAAAAATCAGTTAAATGATACACGTAGTCTATGGAAACAATAGTGCCAACTGAAAGTTTTTAACCTTTAAAAACTCTAAACCACTTAGGCTTGAATTAAAAAAAAAAAAACAATACAGGGGACAGATTCATTAAAAAGAATAAGAAAAATTATCGTTCGTTTTTCGAAGACGAAGGAAGTTTTGCAATAATCATAAAGATTTTTTTCTTTTTTGAGTTACAGAATGTCATCCCCAGATTTCTTAATTTATTGCTAGACTATTTTGTAGGAACTTGCTCATGTATCCAAAAACTATGTTTAAAAATATTTCCTGTATTTTAAGATTTAAAAAAGTTTGTATTGAAATAATTAAAAGCCATTTAATTTCTCGAAAAAACCTTAATTTCTCGAAATTTTTATTTGTAATCGTTGCAGCGGTTTTTTTTTTTAAATTGAATTTGCATGCATTTGTAAATTGTTTCAATTTGAGTTAACAAATATTTAAGTATGCAGTTAATTAGAGCTTATTAAAATACTTTTTACATTTCAATTTCCGAAAAAAGTTCAAGATATCGAATTTGGAAAAAAAAAATATTAATACTTGTTTAAAAATCAAACTAAAAACAATGACATTTATGATCTTCAAATATTATTGAGATAGTATAAGAGCTTGTGAAGAAAAAAATTATTTAAATCGGTTGATTTGTTCCTAAGAATACTTAAAAACAAACTACGAGGGGAACCCGCCTAACACGAATCCGATTTAAACCTTAATTTCCAAATTTGAAATCAAGCTTGAAATCTTCCTGGGAGAAAGGGGCAGGACAGACAAACATCCAGGCGGACGAAATTGGGGACCCACTTTTTTCGACTTCTCTACGTTCGGTATGTCATGTTTGATTAAAATCTCTAGTTGGAAATATTTTTCTAATTCAAAACTTGCCATATAAACGGTGATTTTTTAAGAGCTTGAGAACTTTTTTAAAAAAAAAACGCATACAATTTGCAAAATCTCATCGATTCTTTATTTGAAACGTTAGATTGGTCCATGACATTTACTTTTTGAAGATAATTTCATTTAAATGTTGACCGCGGCTGCGTCTTAGGTGGTCCATTCGGAAAGTCCAATTTTGGGTAACTTTTTCGAGCATTTCGGCCGGAATAGCCCGAATTTCTTCGGAAATGTTGTCTTCCAAAGCTGGAATAGTTGCTGGCTTATTTGTGTAGACTTTAGATTTGACGTAGCCCCACAAAAAATAGTCTAAAAGCGTCAAATCGCATGATCTTGGTGGCCAACTTACCGGTCCATTCCTTGAGATGAATTGTTCTCCGAAGTTTTCCCTCAAAATGGCCATAGAATCGCGAGCTGTGCGGCATGTAGCGCCATCTTGTTGAAACCACATGTCAACCAAGTCCAGTTCTTCCATTTTTGGCAACAAAAAGTTTGTTAGCATTGAACGATAGCGATCGCCATTCACCGTAACGTTGCGTCCAACAGCAATCTTTGAAAAAACACGGTCCAATGATTCCACCACCGTACAAACCACACCAAACAGTGCATTTTTCGGGATGCATGGGCAGTTCTTGAACGGCTTCTGGTTGCTCTTCACTCCAAATGCGGCAATTTTGCTTATTTACGTAGCCATTCAACCAGAAATGAGCCTCATCGCTGAACAAAATTTGTCGATAAAAAAGCGGATTTTCTGCCAACTTTTCTAGAGCCCATTCACTTGATTTGCAAGCGTTGCTCGTTAGTAAGTCTATTCATGACGAAATGTCAAAGCATACTGAGCATCTTTCTCTTTGACACCATGTCTGAAATCCCGCGTGATCTGTCAAATACTAATGCATGAAAATCCTAACCTCAACAAAATCACCCTTTACATAGTTCCTATATGTCACAAGCAAAAAGGATTTGAAGCTGGATAATTGCACTAAGCTCGACATTTTCGATACGATGAATGAAACAAATATCGCATAAATTTTAGAGGGTTGAAGTAGTTGTTATTATTCAGTGTAATTTGTCTATCAAAACGTCCTTTTTACCACAACTTAGTGCTTTCCATAATATATACAAATTCACTCTTTGAATATATGAAGAAGTTTCTTTTTTAAATTGTTTATCTTACTGGAGTAGAAATTGATTATCCCAAAGTAAAATCCTCATGTTTTGAAGATGAAATTGCATTTCGAAGAACGAAAGCGAAATACCATCATATTCTTCAAATAAGAACCAATTTTATTTTTCAATCAAAGGATAATTTGCTATTTTATAGCATTATGAATTCACATATGAATGAATGAACTTCTTCAATAATTCAACTGTATTCAAACACAAACTCATGTCCTTGGGTATTTTATGTATTTCAACAACAACAACAACAACAAAACTTCTTATTAACTTATGTACTTGAAAGAAAAATAAAAAGTAAAAAAATATGAAAGAATACATTTCAAATGAATATCATCTAAATTCTTATTGAAAATTGATATTTTCTTTTTTGTTTGTTATTGAATAGGTTTGATATGTAAATTCAATTGAAAAACTCAAGTGTCTGTTTGACGTTATGTAGGTATGTAGGTATATAGTATTTTTTTATTTATTCAATTGAGCAGACAATCTATGGAATGTGAGCAATTATTATTATGAAATTCAATTGGAAAATAAATTATTGAAAAGCGAATTTGTGTAGGTAGGCACTTGTATCTGTACGTACATCAAATGAATTCTTTCATTCTTTTTTTTTTGTACTTTTAAATGTGTTTATATCAATATTCTTTTTGAATGATGATGATATCTCCATCCATGGGTAATTTTACTGGTTTCAGTTTGCAAAACGAAAAGGATGAGTTTTATTTCGAAGTTGTTTTTCTGATCATATCATCATCAGTAGAGAATATATTGGAATATGGTGTAAGGCTTCACGTTTGATATTGATATGTAAATTTCTCAAAGGTTTCGTTTGTTTCGGTTTTAATTGTATTTGAATTTAAAGCCATATTATATCCTATACATCTTTTGCATCGATTTCAACATTTAAATTTCAAAAACAAATGTTCACTTTGTTCTTTTAACATTCAATGCTTATCTAAAGTAAAATAAGTATCTTATGTTTTAAACACGGAAACTCTAACAAAAGGACGAAATCTGAAACAGTTATTTCTCACTTTCCCATAAATATTATCAAGAGCATTTTAATTCATCAAGGGTCCTGGAATTCCCATAAAAAGAAAGGCTAAATAATATTTTTTATTTAGAAGCTTCGATGTATTTGCTTACTTACTTACTCAAGGTGGCGCTACAGACCTGTGTGAACTAGGGCCTCACCCAACAAACTTCTCCATCTAGCCCGGTCTCTTACTAGATGTTTTCAGTTGAGCACTCCAATTTGGATGAGATCACTGATCAATGGTCTTCCTCTACGGTGTTGTCCTATGGGTGTGGATTCGAAGACTTTTTTGGGCGAAGCATTGGTTCCCATGCGGTCTACGTTACCCAGATAGTTCATACGTTGGGCTTTTATTCTTATGACTAAGTCTACGTCGCCATACAAGTTGTCTTTTCATGTTCTCTTTCACTCAATTTCTATGCATACGGGACCATAGATCACGCGAAGAACTTTTCTCTCGAAACGAACCAAAGTGCTTTTGTCATAGTCCATGCTTCTGCACCGTATGGCAGGACGGGGATGATAGGGGACTTATATAGGTACACTTTGGTCGCTCGAGAGAGGACTTTACTACTCAATTAATTTCTAAGCACAAAGAAACAGCGGTTAATAAGAGTTATTCTTTGTTTGATCTCAGCGCTGGTGTTCTTTCCTGCGTTCATAGCGTAGCCTAGGTAGACAAAGCCCTTACCTACCTCAAAGTTTCGTTGTTACGTTTGTCGATTGAACGAGACGTCGGTGATGTAAGTCTTTTCTTGATGACAGCAAGTACTTTGGTTTTTCCCTCATTAACAACTTAACCTATTTTTGCAGACTGCATTTCAATACTCACAAAAGACCCATTGACATTAAGCTGAACTCTTCCGATTTTGTTTTATCATCAGCATACATATATCGGGTTTATCATTAAGAGCGCTACAAACGTTTTTTTTTTTAATTAAAATAAAAACGGTTTTGGATATCAATGAAATTCTTTATTCCTGTGAAAGTAAGTTTGATGACTTTATGCATGGAACTCGATTTCTTTTGCATGGCCACCACGGGCACGCTTCAATAAGTCCAGACGCTGAACACAATTTTCGATATTCGTACAAAGTTCATCAATCGTTGCTTGCTTGTTGGAATAGGCCATAGACTTGAAGAAGCCTCAAAGGAAATAGTATAACGGTGTTGAATCGCACGACCAAGGCGGCCAAGCGACTAGATTATTTCGCGAGATAACACGTTCTCCAAACTTGGTTTAAAATAAATTGATTGTGAAATTCTCTGCATGGCTTGTGGTGCCACCGTCCTGTTGGAGCCACATGTCCTTCAAGTCCATACCATCCAATTGGGGTCTAAAATATTTCGTTATCATTGAACGGTAGCGATACCCATTCACAGTAACGTGCCGGTCTTGTTCATTAACCATAAGAAGTACGCCCTAATGACGCCGACCTCAAATAATCCACACCAAAAAGTATTTTTTTCGGGATGCAATGATGACTCATGGAGTACGTGTGGATTGCTGCCTGACCATTGCAGCATATTTTGTTTATTGAGGAACCCATTCAGCAAGAAATGAGCTTCACCAGTGAAGATGATTTTTTGATAAAAATTTGAGAAAGACGTGTAAGAGACACATTTGGGCTCTCTGCAACTCAAGCCTCAGCTGCAGCAATATTCTCGAAACTAAACGCATTTCTTTGTCTCACTGGCACTGGGACATTTTGTTCTGTGCCTGTGGATTCAAATGTTTCCACTAGACGCTCAATTTTTAATCTGCTAGGACAATTATGGCGACCATAAATTGGCTGTAGCGCTCTTAACGTTGAGGCTTCTGACTCCGCATTTAGCAAATTTAGCAAATTTTAATAATTTTGACTCGTTTTTGGCTTTCCATCATAAAATGCCAAACCTTACTGAAGAGAAATTTCAAATAAGCGGCAAGAAATATGGCGTCATTTGCTGTCCCTGTCGCTCTACTTTTATAGCGTCCCTGTTGAAAAATTCTGTACTAGTAATTTTACAGACTTTTTGAAGATAGTAAATATAGTTTTGCTGTCGGAACTCTGAGTTGTCTTTCCAAGGACGATTTTAAAGAATCCGCATGACAGGGCACCAACTTGTCTAAAGCCTTTTTTGACATCGAAAACTTCATTTATGTTTCTTCCAACATTTATGGGAGTGCGAACGTCCTTGAAATCGACCAAAAGGTTTCTTTTTTTCCAGAATCTTCATTAATGTAAAAATTTAATAGACAATGGACTTTCCTGGTCTAAAACCACACTAATAAGTACCTATCATTTTATTGACGATGAGCTTCAGACGTATCATATTACGGCACAAAATATTTTGTAATTGATTGAATTTCTATAAAAACTAACTTCTTGCAAAATTAGATGCATCGGCTTTTCTGATGATATTTTAATCACAGCTCTACGAAAGTTTGAAGAAACTGTGTGTGATGTTTTCCAAATTCGAATATCCAAATAAATAACAAGAAAATGGTGTCTATCTTTTTAACTATGAAGCAACAAGATCACTAAATGGCATGAAACCTTTAACGGATAAAATAATTAGGAATGGCAATTAATAGTGTAAACTCCTATGGAAGAAGAATATAGAAGTGACTGTAAGGATATCCACGAAGCTAGTTATGGTTCGCAATATACTTCCACAGACATTTTTGGGAGTGCAACCCATATATCCTGAAATGGTAAGGTTCGGACCCGAAACTTACTATGCGATAAAAAACGTGATAAAAATGATAATCATAAGCTCAGATAGAAATAATTGAATAGGATCTTAAATATCCTTAACCTAAAAGACTTTGGAAGTTAAGGGTTTTTTTACACACATGGGGAAACAACAGATGGCATGTGAAATATGTAAAATATTCCATTTTAGCAAGTAGAAGAAAGCAACCTTCTGTTCCTGAATGTACCTTGAATACTCAAGTTTCTAAAAAAGATAAACTAGAAGGATAAACTGTAAAGTTGGGAAGTGCCGTGTTTTATAGATTTTTGCATTTCTAGCAAGTTTCAAGAAAAATTTTAATAGTTGTTGTCTTTGTTATGACAGTTGAGTTGAGAGTTAACAATTAGGTATGAATCGCAATGTACCAAATTGTAGATATTTAACATTGCCAACAAAAATCTGTTGGGAAAGTTCGTACGGCAAATGGTTCTGTTGAGTGATGAAGTTTATATAAAGCAGAAAAAATCCAAAATCCAATAAGTTTTTAACATAACATCTACAAAAACTGTCAGAATGATCGGTCTTTATTTTTTACGAAAAGCTCAATGCTTTTTTTTTTCTAAAAACGTATCAGCTAAGAATCGACCACATTTGGTTCTAACTTGATGGGCCAACTTATCATTCAGTGTGAAAACCCATTTATTAATAATAAAAGTATAATAAGCCTAATTATTAGCAGTTGGTCGTTAAGAGCGAACTAAAACTAATTTGGCTTTATTTCAATTTGTTTAAGTTTAACAAGACCAACTGCTGAAATTAGAATAATTCTTGAAAGTTGGCCTTATTTCACGGCACCCAACGTTGTGCTTCTGGTTATCTTTGTATAAGGCTTTATTAAGTTATTGGTGAATACAAATAAAATAAAAAATCTTGAAGTATTAGAAGCCCACATATAAAATTTGTATTGATCGAATGAACTATGTAAATGTTAAGCATGGAGGATATTAATGGCATGAAATTATCTACCATATTTGTTTTAAATCAAAATGTAAACCATCAATATTTCTGTCTTGAGGTATTTTTTAAACATTAAAAAATTATTTAAAAGTAAACTTCCTCGAAATCTTTTTTTTTTTTGTAATAAGCACTCATTAATAAATTAAAATAAATTAGGTGGCGCAACAGTCGATGAAGAATCAGGGCCTAGTGACTAACAACTCTAAACCAGTCCTGTGTGCGAGTAATGATGTCAGAGATGGAAGGGACCTACAGTTTATATGCCGAATCCAAACGGATAATTTGAGAAAGCACTTTTCCATGACAAGAGATACTCTTGGAGAATTTGTCAATTCCTCGCAAGGGGCAGTACCCATGAAAACTTTTTTTTTTAATTAAGGTGGTAGAGGCAGGGATTGAACCCAAGACCCCTTGCATGACAGTCCAACGCACTAGCCATCACGATGCGAGTACTTGCATAAGCACTCATTACTACCCTTTTAATGCAGAGGAACAGTGTGAGCACTAGGAAGAGGAGAAAGGATTTTAAAGGCGATGTTTTGGTTTTGAATTCCTGAATATTGCAATGATTAGAAAAGACACATCCCACATTCGCGTAGTACGGCCAAAGAACGAATCTCTGTATTTGACAGTACGGCCAAAGTTGGACTCAAGAGTATACTGATGAGCATTCCTAGAACCGCGAGTATTATGGTTGAACTGTTTAAGGGGGGAATGCAGGTGCCCATTTCACTAGAGCATAAACTGTTGAAATAACGGTTAGAAAGGGTAAGACAAAAGACCTTAGGATGATGTTCAAGCGAAGTAAATGAACTTATGATGACATTATCACCTATCAATTTTAATGGTCTGCGTTCAATACTATCCAAGAGGCTTAACTTAGTTGCAGGAGCACCAGTCAAGATCAGTCAAGATGGGAGTTATACTCAAGCTCTTGTAGAGAACAGCCAGATCAGAAGGTGTGAAACATTTCTTGCATCGCCTAAGGAAACAAAAACACCTTGCTGATTTTTTGGCGACATAGCGTAGGTATCATTCCACGTATTTGGTGATACACATACCAAGAATATCGAGATGTTCAGTCTACTCGATGCAAGTGCCATCTATTGATAATGGCAAGTGGGGAAAATCTCGCTTTAACGATACAAGACAGCATTGGGTTTTCGAAGCAGTAAATTCCACGCGGTTTTTTATTCCCCATTGTACAATGCTGTTAACGTCGGAATTTAAAAAAATTTGTTTTGGTCTTTCTCATGGATAGTGATGATTTTTTAAACTGATCAAACTTGATCGTTCAAAATCGTCCTTTCGGAAGATCGATTTTGTCAACTGTAAAACAAATTTTAATATTACTTTTTTTTTGTCAATTCCTACCTGTGCCATCTAAAATTTTGTTTCAATGGTACTGCCTCTTGCGAGGAATTGACATCCTCAAAGAGTAATCCTTGTCATGAAAAGTGCTTTCTCAAATTAGACGCTTGAATTCAGCTTAGAGAACCGTAGGCCTTCTCCATCCCTGATAACATTACACACACAGTAATGGTTGAGAGTTGGAAGTCACTAGGCCCTAGTTCTAAACAGGCTGCTGCGCCACCTTTTTTATTAATGTTTTTAGGTTACCAATCATTTAATTAATACCATGAACATAAGTTTATGGTAATTTTTTTCATATTAGATATTCAAAAAAGTTATCATTATCAATCCTAAAAAGGAATTAGATAGGTACACATACGCATGTTACATACCTTTATTTTATCAAAGTCGCAAATACGTATTGATGGATTGAATTTAAAATGAGAAAAAATAAATTAAATAAAAGGAACAAAAGGAATAACACAAAATAATAAAAGAAGAAAATAAGAAACGTAACAAAAACAGAAAATTAAAATCGAAATGTTCACGTTTTTTTTCCTTCCTTTTACCTGTCTAATTTAATTAAAGCTTAAATAAAGACTAGAGTTCATTTTCTTCTCTTTTTTGTTGCAATAATTCAACCCATATAACCTTTATCGACGCCATCATCATTATCATCTATTTTATTGTAATCATAGACTTTGATCCGTAATTCAATCTTCATTTTTATTAAACATCAGGTAGTCGATTGTCAAATCGAAATTGGAAATGAAAATGAAAATGAAATTGACTTTTTTTCCACTGTCAAATATTATCATTGCTAGAAAAGAATTATTTGTTCACATTTATCAAATTGAAACAAGAGATTTATATTGTAACAAATTTTTATACCATAGAAAAATAAATCTTAAGAATGCCTTAAAATAAAGGAAATGACTAAAAGGACATGTGAATTTATAACAGTGCTGTTTATAAAAGTCCTGTTTATGCATCCCTCTTTTGACCTTCGACTTCTTCCGGACAATGAGAGTTATTTTTTTTAAATCCTTGCCAAAACGCTTTGATGCACACTTCGTTTAAGGAACGATATAATTTTATAGCAGTTATAAATTGACATTTTTCCACTTCTAAGGGGGTTAGGGGTATTTTTTCTTTAAATAAATTCAATAATTTTCTTTATTGCTATTTTTAATGCTCTAATTTTGTTTTCTAAGAACCTTGCCATTTCATCAAAGACAAAAAATTCCAACCATAAAACCTCTTTTTACTCCGCTTCACTTTATATTTTTCTAATTCAATTCAATTTATTTGTAGGTACCTTTTGCTAAAGGATGTTTTTCGTTGTAGACTTTATTTTATTTTTATACTTGACAATAATTTTTTCACCTTCCAGTCAATTTCGAAGATCTTAAAAGATTTTACGAACCCTCGTCACGTTTTTATTTTTCTTCGTTTAGAACAAAAAAAAACGACTTTAAGAAATATTGAAGTACTTTGTCTTTGCCTTCCTTTTAATTCAAACAACGTCTGATAATTTTAGAATTATCTCTCATACCTGTCTAAAGTATAGTATAAGGGTCGTTTTCCGTTAGAAAACTAATACAAATGAAAAAAAGCAAAATAATATAAACAACCGATATATCTTTGAGGGGCGTGGAGAGTGGGGGTGGCACAAGTTAAAATTTTGTTTTTGGGGCATTAAAAGTTCTGTAGTTTCTTCCGACAAGGTTTGATGTCCATCCCTCTCAATTTCAAAAACGCAAGTTATTACGACAGAAAAGACATATATCCACATAAACAAGGTCAAATCAATACACATAAGAGTTTATATACAATTCACATACCTAAACTTTTAATTTATATAAAAATGTCGTATCGTATAGAATATTGACCAAACTCTGCCAATAAAAAAAGTATAATTAAATTTAATAGCTTTTAGTTGAGATATTTTCAATCGAACAGTTCAAATATTGTGAGTGTTGATGTTGATGTTGACTCAACCAGCATACCGTTAGCCGAATGTCCTTTTTGGTATCTGATGGATATTTTTATTTTATTTTTCCTCTATCCCTTCTATTTTTTGCTCTAACTTTTGGGTTATTTTTGTTTTCGTAACTTTTTATTCGAACCAATAATTTGTCCTGATAAAAAGTTTTTGATGAAAAACTTTGTCTTGAATCTTGCAGAATAAAGAGTTTTTTAAAGCTTCACAGAATTTTGATTAAAAAAAAAAACATTCAAAATTTAAGTGCACATAAAATTGATTTTGTTTTGCGATACCTTGTTGTAAATAGTCTGAAAGACTTATGCATATCCTTTTTTGGTGAGATACTTTTTGACAGTTGGTGAGGTCAGAAATAACTATTAAAGGTCTTAAGAGTGCAGATAAATGTGGATGGAAATGAATGGAATGTTTATTACCTAACGATGGCACCTTTAAGTTAAGGTTTTCGTCAAAAGTGAATGAAGGGAAATATTTATAGCTCCACAATAATAATTATTATTTTTTGAAAAATAGGTCACACTATTATAACAAATTAAATTAAATTGGATGGCGCAGCAGTCCGTTTGAGAACTAGGGCCTAGTGACTGACAACTTTGAATCATTCATGTGTGCGAGTACTGTTTTCAGTGATGGCAGAGACCCACAGTTTTAAGCCGAATACGAACTGACAAGAATTACTCTTGGAGAATATGTCAAATCCTCGCAAGAGGCAGTACCCGTGAAAAAAAACTTTTGATGGCATAGATAGGGATCGAACCCAAGACCTCTCGCATGACAGTCCAACGCACTTTTTTTTTTTTTTAATTCATAATTATTAATGCATTCTTAAACCTATCTAAAAGCCAGACCAAAATTCATAAAACTAGCCTAATTATCCATTACTTACAACTAACTTAATGGTCCGATACGGACACTCTAAGTTAAACTATAACACTTATTACTAATGCCTTTCGGCCTTAAGATCTATTTTAACTTCAATACATTTTTATTTATTTTTGTATTAATTAGAAAATTTAATAAACTAATATCAATATTGTTTTAATTGTTACTTAAAAACTACTTAAAATAAGGTCCCTAATATAAAACTTAAAACTAACTTAAACTACCTATTCAACCTACTAACTACTTAAAACTAGAACAACCACAGCAGCAAATCTAACGTTTTTGTTTTTATATTTTATTGTCTTTTTCTTGTATGTTTTTTTAATTTTGTTTTTTTTTTTTGTTTTTTTTTTTCTTCTTCTTTTTTTTTGTTTTTTTTTTTTTTATTTTTTAATGTTGTTTTGTGCCACCATGCCCATTCTACTTAAAAGTAAACCCTTAAACTATAAAACAAGTATGTAAGCCGTCCAAGGCTTAGAACCCCATCCCGACTACCCAATATCAAGTGCCGATTGAAGCCACCAGAACTGGTTCTCCTGCTTCACCCTATCATTTCGGTACCGTTCAGACACAGCCCTACTGAACCGAAGGAGCTCTGCTCTGCCGCTCAAGCGTGCACTTTCAAAATACTCGTCGTTTGGATAGAACGCCCCGAATATTAAATTGTTGGTCGAAGACATAGCTCTTGCAATGTGACCTCGATCAAGTTTTATCACGAAATTGTCAATTCTGTTGATTCGAGCCCCATTGTATAGGACCTCGTTGGAAGAGTAATGCACAAAAGAAGACTCGGCTGTTAGATATAATCCGGTACAGCCGGGGCAACGTTGCACCACACAGGACAACCATAAACGATTATTGGCCGTATGAGGGCCATGTAGCAAATAACCTTCACTCTGGAGGTCAAGCCGACTGCTAAGACCAGCCGTTTCGCCAGAGCGAAGGCTCCTCTGGCCCTGGTCAGAGCAGCATTTATATGTATGTCAAAATATAAATACTGATCTAACCAGATACCGAAGTACTTCACTACACTTTTGCTCGCTAATAGCTGCCCGTGAAGATCAACGATGACCATCTTGTGCCAATTCTTACACGTATCCCTCGTGGCCCTAGCCAACGGAGTCCGGAACAGAATTGTCTCCGGCTTCTGGACATTTATTTTCAGTTTCCAGTCGTCGCAATATCGCTGAATCTTGTCGAAATCACGCTGCAAGAGAATTCTAATAACCTCAACCTTTCGGGCCGTTCTAGATCGTCGGAGTACGCAATTGCCTTTGTAAGACTTCCTATCAGATCACTGGTGTAAATGCTGAAGAGAATCGGCGAATTCACCGCTCCCTGTTGAAGACCATTTTTAATTGAGAATGTTGTGGTAGAAGTCACATTGCCACTTTTGACTTTCTACCGTTAAGCATATCATAAAGTATACACAACAATGGCTTGCTTATGTCAAGCCTGCTCAGTTTTAGGTAAAGACCCTCTAACCATACGGTTTCAAAGGCCTTTTCCAAATCAACCAGAACAGCACCTGTGCATTGTTGTTTTGATTTATTCCATTGGATATTAGAAACAAATTTAGACGCAGCATGAATTGTGTCATGACCCGCCTCGAACCCGAACTGTTTATCCGGAATTATTTTGTTGTCCGCAGACCCCTATTAATGATATTTTCAAAAACTTTGCTGATTCTCGGAAGAAGACTTATCGATCGAAGATTTGACTATTTGGAGTTGTCCTTTCTCTTTTTTGGGAGAGGATTAACCACAGCGGTCTTCCAATGCACTGGATAATATGCATTATTCAGTGCATTGTTGGAGAGTGTGCTGTAAATGTCAATTGCTTCTATCGGTAAATGTCTTAGTACAACGTTGGATATACCATCGACACCTGCTGACTTTTTATTTTTTATTGAATTGAAGATAAGCTGAAGCTCAACCTTCGTCACTAACAAGGTACTTGCTCCCGTTTGCTCGGCGATTGTGGCATTTGCCAACGAAATATCATTGAACCACATGAAACGGCGGTTCTCAGATCGCAATTGTGTCATATCATTTCGAAGGTAAAAGTGATTTAGTAAGGCTCTGTTTTCCAGGTCGTAGTTGGGGCGAATGCTAACATTCACCTTGTACACTTGCTGGATAGCAGCTCCCACCGCCTCCACTTTTTCCTTCGGATCTTCAATTATGTAAAAGTCACTGTCAAAGAAGGCTTCTTCTGGATCTCTTTGCGCTGTCCTAAGTACGTCCCTGTTCTCTTCAGTTCTTTGGAGTTTCAGACACGGAAGGTCATTATCGTTCTGCTTTCTGAATATCTTGTTGATTTTAGGGAATTATCAAGAACAGTAGGTACCTAAGCACAAATTTTAAGAAAAAAAAAATGGAAACAGATAATTAGAAAGTATAAAAAAAATGCTCAAGAAAAAAGAGCCCGTGCAACGTCTCACTTCGATTTTTTTCGTTGCTGATTGCGTTCATTCTTTTGACATTTCAATTAATATTATACTAAGTATCAATGCGGACAATAAAAAGTGTCATTTAAGGCCTTTTGATACCTTCAACAATAAACTAAAACAAAGGTCTTGAGGTGGAATAAAGTGTATGTTACTTTAGAATATAAAGCCAATAATCAACATATCGTCGGTGACGTGTGCAATTTTTAGAATTTAAAACTCAAAAAGGCATTTGAAAAATTATTAAAATGCGTCTGGTTAGCAGAAGGCTGCACCCAAAACTTCTTGGATATACATTTTTGTAACCAGGGAATGTTTTCAGTGCTGCCAAGTTTCATTCTTTCTTATTTCTTTATTATTTCACTGCACAACAAAAGGGGTTTTATAACTTTATATTTTCATGTTATTTCAATGCTAGTTAAATTGAAGTGTTTCAGATGTATTTGATGTCTTGTGCAATCTGAGTCTTGAGATTTTTTAAACTATTGGGACATCTTTTTCACAATTCCTATTCATAAAATATATATTTTTTTTGTTTTGTTTTTTAATGTAGACAAATATATCTGGGTACTTTATTAAATATGACAGAATTGCACAATTTACATCGCTATGGTTATAAACTATCTAAGTAATGACAAATTATGACAAATTTTTAAATAGGTTTTGATTCAAATTTTAATTCTATCGAAGGAGTGAAATATTTTACACCGACGTCGTCAAAGTCTTTGATAGCGTTAACCTTAAAGTTATGATGCAAATATTAGAAAATTTAGGTTTTCATTCTAATTTTTCGAATTTGCTTCAATTTTATTAGTGTGACCGAATTCAATACGTTCCTATAGATAATTTTAGGTCTCACTAAACTGACGTTTCCTCCGGTGTCCGTCAAGGAAGCCACATAATATTTTTTAACTTCAAATCAGGTTTTCCTATAAATTAATATTTAAAAAGAATTAAGAATATTTAGTGGTATTAAATCCACTTCCGATTGCTTTCTCCTTCAAGAAGACCCATGAGTGGTGCAAGAGTTTTATTTTTTTAATTTGTTGGATATTTCAAACCGCCAAATTATGTAATTTTTCGGAAACAGTGCTATTTAAATCAAAAAGTGCCAAAAGTTAATGATGGGGCTATTTTCAGAACCCTGTTTTAGGTTTTTGGATTTAATGTTTGTGTTTTCCAATTAATCAATTATTTGAATTTGAAACAGCAAGTTGGCTTAAAACAAGTCTCAAATATGAGCTTCTACATGCGACTTAATAATAAACGATTAAGTTAAATTCATAAACGCATCGTTGGAGTAAATTGTTGAAATGTGCAATATCAACAGAATAATCATAAATTAGCTTTCAATAATGAAATATTGAATACCTATCAGCTTTAATAAATATCTCCATAATTGTACCCACCTCAAACCTCAACATTCATTATTTCCACCTAGAGATTATGCTATTATGCAAGTAACTTTATCTATATCCATATCATATACATACATATGTTTATGCATTGCGGTACTCAATTCAAATTACATACACCACACATAAATCCACTTCCATTAGCATCAATTTTGTGTGCATATATATATTTCCATATGCCCTCAATAAAGAGGCAAAAAGCAAAACTAACAACTTCAACTTTTAATTAAAATGTCAGCATCAGTTTGCTATAAATCCGACCTAACCTATTGAGCCCATAAGTTCATAAGCCATAAGTTCATCCGATTGGAATATGATAAAATTTGAAAAATGAAAAATCCTTTGATACAAGTTCAAAAATTTTCAAAAAATAAAAACAAAATTGAAATGTGCTATCTAGGGGAAAATATTGGCGTTCTTTATATAAACTCGTCCTACCATTCAATGTGTTTTGATGAGTGATGTGATTGACTCTCAATCTCAATCGTTCTGTAAAAGTTCGATTGCATGGAATAGTTCAAATCAAAGTCTCTTTTGATTAAATGTCAAAGTGTAGAAGCACATTCCAGAAAAAAGAACCTACATTTTTAGCCTTCATTTTCCTATTTTATTTTTATTTGTGGGTGTTTATTTTGAAATCCCAATCATCATTCGTTAACTGTCATCATTTGTCATTTTTGTTTTTTCGAAAACACTTTTGCGTTCATCATTCATCACCGAAATCACTTCAGCGTTCACTGTTCACTCACTGTTGAGTCGACAAACGACTTTGTCACTTTTGTGAAGGGCACATCTTTAAAAGTCACTTTTACCCGCTGTGCTACATATATATGGAATATCCGATCCATTTATTTGTTATGTTTTGAAAGTAAATTTTCGTGTCAATTAAGAACGAGAATTCAGTCAGTCGGTCCGTCAACGTTACCGTCATCGTCTCGGTCTTCGTCTTTTTGAATTTCAAGTCAAATCAGAGTGAATAAGTATTTGACATATTAGGTGTAGGTGTAGGAAGTATTGTGTTCTTTTGTTTGTTTTTTTTTTTTGTTGCCACACATGCGACACACTGACACGAAACAACCCCATCAACCCCTAGTCCTGTACAACCATAACGCATAACCCCCCACCGGCATTGAGCACACAATAGAGACACGGCCAGGAACAGGACTCACCATGGTACAATGAAAACCTTTTCAACTTTAATGAAAAACAATTTCACGGGAAACTCTCAATCTCAACACCCAACTTGCTTTTGGCTGATGGCATGACAATCAAACAATGCGAAAACGGTGAGTGGATAAAATGGATGTTATCACGAAAACGGATACAACAAAGCCAAATAAACAATAAAGAAGAAGAAAAACCAACTAAGAGGAACTCTGTAAAAAGTTTTGGCAAGGATTCTTCAAGCAGAATCAATTCGTAAAACATCAAAAGTGGCTTCACAAAATGAGTATCCACTTTATTATGCTCGCAACCATTCTCGTATTGTATATGAAAAATAAGTTACGACAGGGCTCTGTGGTGGTTTGGTGGCGGCGCAGCACGTGTCGGACGAAGATGTCAAACCCTTTTCTTCCTTTTTTGTTCTTTTTGTTATGAAATCTATCCATGAAATGCCTTATTCCAAAGGACCTTCCTCTTATTCTTGTTCATTTTGATTGATATGTGTTATTCTTTTAAGAGCTAAAGTTTGAGTATGAGTTTGAAGTGTGATGAGATGTTTTGGTTTGAGCATCATCATATTCGTCATCGGGGGCATCAATATTTAGCGAGCGAAAAGTTTCTACGGTGCCTTATTGTCATTGAATTGGAAGATGAATTTAGCATCGATAAAATAAAATGTTTTATGATAAGACGTCCATCAATCAAACAATAAGTTGTATAATTGAAAAAGAAAATTTTAAACATTTCTTATGCATTCTAATTAAACAGGGTCTTTAATTAGGCGCTGCTTTAAAAATATATTTATTTAATTAGTTCATCTTCAAAAACTTTCAAAAACTTCAAAAGCTATTCAATTCCAAAAATCGATACTTGCCTACTTATTTAAGGTGGCACTAAAGTCCTGTGTGAACGAGGGTCTCATTCAACAAATTCCTCCATCAAGATTAGTCTCTCGAAACGACAGAATGTGCTTTCATCCGCTTTTGTCATAGTCCATGCTCCTGCAGTAGGACGAAGATACTTAGGGTCTTATATAGCGACACTTTGATCACTCGAAATAGGGTTTTGATACTCAATTGCTTTCTTAACCGAAAGAATCAGCAGTTAGCTCAAAAGGACAAGCTTGTTATGAATGCTAAAGAAGATATGGCTTTTTAAAGTTATTCCCTGTTTATTCTGTTATTTGAGGCCTTGAAATACATTTTGTTTTCCAAGATCTGGTAGTGACGAGTTTTTTTTATCGATTTTCAGTACACCGTAACCTCTATAGTTGGTGCTGTTGAAAGGGTCTCCTTTTTTTAGTATAGGGCAAACAATACAGAGGTCCCACTCATTGGTCTTGTTTTCATCAGATAAGTTAGTACCTACATTCTAACCACATTATCTCCATCTACTTTGAAGAGTTCGGCATTCACGCCATCTACTACGGTGGTGGCTTTGTTAGATTCCAGTTAGATATGGCAATTTTACTAAGTCTAAGTCGGGAAGACGGGATTGTTGGTTTTCGTCACCTATAGTGAATGGATCATACTGCCTGACAGTCTGCAGAAGTGGTTTTTCCATATCCCCAGAATTGACTGCGGTTCCAGGATTATGCACTTGAGAATTTTGTTTCACTTGCACATAAAACTTTTGAACTTCATTTTTGTTTTTAAAGCTTTTAACATCTTCGACCACAGTCTTCTAATGCTCTCTCTTTTTCCTTCTGAAAAATCGGTGTTCCTCGCTCCTCTTCTGGACATAGAGCTCCCGAGCAGCTCTCGTCGTTCTTGTATCGTATATCTCTCGTATCTTCTACGAGTACTGGCATCTCCCTGTTTTGCGTTGGGGCTAGAAAACTAGAAATGCTACCTTAGCTACAACGAAGTAGTGGTCCGGGTTGATGTTAGCTCTTCGTAAGGCTCGGTTATCGAAGATGAATCACTGTATAGTCATTCTGGTTGTCAGTATATTGATCTGGAGATTTCCAAGTTCCTTTGTGGATGTTGGAGTGTGGAAAACGCGTATTGGTTAACATGATGTTTCGCCCCGCAACGAATTCTATGGCTGTTGCATGTTGTTTTTTCCTTGACATTCAAATCGCCCAGGACAATTTTAATATCATTGCCAGGACACTGCTCATATGGTTTGTCCAAGAGCTTAAAAAACATATCCTTGATGTTATCATCAGGCATTTTTAATGTTGCCGAATTAAGCCTTGATGCGGATATTCATGAGGCATTTGTTGATGCACCTATAGCTCGTGCACACTTAAGAGATATTACTACCCTTATTATGCAGACACAGTGTGAGCACTAGGAAAGGGTGAGAGGGGTTGAAGGGAGATGTCGGTGAACATTGATTTTGAAATCCTGAATATGGCAATGGCTGGGAAAGACAGAGTGTGGTAAGGAATTCCACATTCGCGTTGTACGGCTAAAGAACGAATCTCTGTACTTGACGGTACGACCAAAGTTGGGCTCGAGGTTATACTGATAAGCATTCCCAGAAGCGCAAGTATTACGGTTGAACTGTTTAAGGGGAGGGATGCAGCTTGCTATTTCCCGAGAGCATAAACCTTTAAAATAACGGCACAAGAGGGTGAGACAGAAAACTTTACGACGATGTTCGAGCGACGTAAATGATCCTACGATAGTAATATCACCAATCAATCTAAATCACCAATCAAGAGGCTTAAGTAAGTTGCAGGAGCACCAGCCCAGATATGGGAGTTATACTCAAGCTTTGGACGTATATAAGTCTTGTAAATACCAGCCAGACCAGAGGGGGAGAAAAACTTCTTGCATCGCCTTAGAAAACCCAAACATCTTGCGGCATTTTTGGTGTCATCGCGTATGTGATCGTTCCACAAAAGGTGGTTGGTCACCTTGATGCAAGTGCCATCTATGGATAATGGCAAGGGGAGTATATCTCGCTTTAGCGATGCAAGACAGCATTGGGTTTTCAAAGCATTAAATTCCACGCAGTTTTTTATTCCCCACTGTTCAATGCTGTTAAAATCAGAATTTAATTAAGTTATCATATTTCGTCGTTGCAGTTCCACATCCGAATTTGAGGGATGTGATTCTGAAAACGAATATGAAAAGCTAAGAGTACTATCGTCAGCGAAAAAATGTATTGGATTAGAATTGGATTATTGCTTACAGGAGATCAATAATAAAAATGAGAAAGAGTGTTGGAGATCAAACGGAGCCCTAAGGCACAACAGCATTTATTTTGTGGTTTTCAGACTAATCCAGTGAAGCAGGGATTCATAAAAACCGAAAGCACGTATTTCCGATAAGAGGGTCCGATGCCAAACCCTACTTCAAAACGATGTAAAGATTTGCTCAACTGTTCGGTTAGATAAACCATGCGATCACCAGTTTACCTATTGCTACGAAAGCCGTTGCTTTAGTCTAGCTCTAATGATAAATCCTCATCCAAATAAGCGTTTTTGGCTTTATCGATAGCAGTCAACATAATAAAGATCGCAAGTTTTCAGCCTACTTTTGCCAGGCCCATCACATCGCATATCTTGGATGGCGCTTATTTTTTGGCAGCACGTGAACTATTAAGGGACCTAAAACTTCCCTTACATATCCGAAGCTCTACGTCCTTAAATTGTATGCGTGGGTTGTCAATAGTAAATCCGTTCGTATTCGAGGCTTGTTTATGATTTGCAATTGTTTTTTTTTGTATGTGCTCAGGAAGTCACCCTGAAGCACCTACCAAATTGTTCTTTTAAATAATCCAAATTTTTGAATTCAAGGTCTGAACGCAATATGTCCCAAATTTGACAAAATTTTTAGTTCTTTCAGGTATTTATCAATTTTAATCTTGATGGGCATGGTTCCTTCCCTGTATTGATATACTCTACGATTTCAATTTAATTAAAACTCCTGTGTTGTGGGTTCCCATGACATTGGTGGCCATTTCCATTTCATTGCAGACAGTTGATAATCGTTGACCTATTATAGTTTTAAATACTGATGATGATGGCCTTGTTGAATTAAATATTTAATCCGAAGTCAGCCTAATCAATGGAAATGACTTGTTTATGAGAATTAGGGTGAAATTTCAACTGCTCAAGATACCCTATAGAGGCAAAATCAGCTGGATTGTATGCAGCCGCAAAAAAAACGTAGAACATAGCATTTTGAATTTGATTATCTGTGTTTTTAAATGCATTTAATATACGAATGCATTGATTTTTATAGAAAATTGTATTTTCTCCTGAATACAATTTTTACGAATCCAGAAAAGTGTATCACGAAATCCGTTCGTAATGCAAAATTGTATGAAATTTTTCCACTACGAACTTATGTGGTAATAGGTTTTATTGGGGGTTCTTTTTTCGAAAATCGGATAGGATTTTCAAAGAGAAGTTTTTTTTTTTTTCAATATCCGGCTATTCTCGCAGATGCAACTTTTCAATCTATCATTTTTTTCGCAATTGATAAGTATGAACTAGGTTATTTCTTAAAATATTATTGTTAATGTTATATATTTAAACTGACATTTAACAATTTGTTTTTATCTAAAAAATACGTTTTTTCTCGAAGAGTTTATCACAATTCGCCAGCGAGATTTTATGATTGAACACCTTTTAACGTGGGGACTCTTAAAAGCTAAAATACACATAATCCAAAACGTGGGTTGAAGGTCCTGAGTCAGGGTGACTTCCTGACCACATAAAAAAAGTTTGTGAAATTGTAGGTCCCTTAAAAGTTTATGTGCAGCCGAAAAATAGGCGGAGACCTTATGAAGCACACAAGATATGCGATGGGATGGGCCGAGCAAAAGTAGGCTGAAAACCTGCGATATTTATTATGGTGACTGCTACTGCTAATTTGGTAAAAAGTTGAAGTTGGAAACTAACTTTTTTTAACGTAACCACTTTGGCTACTGTACGGAGACTTTTTGGACTAAGCGTTTATGCCAATACTTGAAGTAGGTCTTTAAATTTAACTCCTAGCTTGAAAATAAAATGAAACAGAGAGCTTATTGGCTAAGAACTCCTAGTCAACCCAATGGTCTTGTAAACTTCACCTAAAATGTTGAGTACCTACAAGTTTTGTATACATATTTAACAACCATTTTATTCAAAAGATGATCTTCTTGTTCTTCGTTCGATTTAGCAAAATATTTCCAATCAATAAAATTCTTTGATTTTCCCCTCTGTCAGTGACCTTAAAAATGTAATTGTGTCAATAGATGACGTTACCCACTTTCGAAATTCTATTTTGATATAATAATTGGAAAAAAATGTAGGTACTTCAATTTGTTCCACTTATGAAACTTTTATCAAAAAGGTCACATCCTCTCGAATCTTTCCACACTGTAAAAAACCTAATTTTTTCCTCGCGTATTACTTTTTTTTAACTATATAGGTAAGAATACGCAGGTATACCAACATTCAACGTACCGGAAACTATGATGTAAATAAATCACGTAAAGAATGCAAAAATTCCAACTGCTACACAATCGTTATGTGTATCAAATCATTAATCAGAATTGTCACATACAAAAATGTGTTTCCTGAATAACGACGACGATGATGATGGCGGGCGTAACGAAAAAATTACTTTACAAAAATAAAAAAAAAGGAAAAAAAAAAACGAAACTAAAGAAAAATTTATGTCAAAAGGTCAAATACAAAAATTCTTAATTCGCATACAAATTCGAAAATACCACCATCACTGATGGCAAGCTCGAGTCAGTGCTAGCGTTGAGCGTTTTGATGCTCGATGCTTGTTCGTGTTTACTCAGAAACAGAAAATTCTCAATCACCAAAAAAGTTACGTAACGATCGATTAATGTTTATCGACTGTAAAATTGAATTCATGCCACGCATACCGAATTCAAAATATCCTTGCAAAACAGAAAACGAGAAAAAACAAACTAAAAGGACTTCAAAATAGAAATAAAATAAAAAAACCAACCCAACCCACTTTGGGGGGGATAAGAAACTCTATACTTACGACTCGAAGGTATACGAGAAAATTCAAAGCCAAAAGGTAATGCAAAATTGTTTACATCCTGCCCTTGCTGCATGACAGGATACGTGAGTTGAGTATGTGCCTACGAGTATAGGTATAGGAATCTACGTTTATGCCCTATGCAAGACCATTTAAATGCTACACGAAGATATTGTTAGGCGGTCACTATAAAGGACTAAACCTTGCCTTATAATCATTTATATGGATATGGAGCAGAAAGTTTATGAATTCTCGAAATTGGCCAAGATAAGCTCCATGCACACAACAAGAGCATGCACAAAAGTACCTACCACCGCACCACCACCCGACCCTCAACAGTCGGTCGTCTTCGTACGGCATTGGAATATTCTTATGGCATAAAGTACATACCTCGCACACAAAATATCCTTACTCACTTACATGGGCATCCGTGTCGTAAGGCGATAAAGGTGATTCGTGCGTTAAAGGAAGAGAATTGCAATTGCCTTAGCAATGGCTTGAGACGATAGCGATAGAGGGACACAGCGGTGGAGGATGGTTGTGAAGTTAAGTGGTTTGTGTATTGGATGGAGACCCAGAACAGTCCTGAAGAAGTCTGAGAGTGGGCCGAATCGGGCCACAGAGAACGAACAGGGCTACATACTAAGTTTATATATGTACGTGTGGGCTTGATGTGTTATGGAAATGAGAGCACAATTGCAGCATTAGTTTCGGAATAATATTACCAACATTTACGAATTACCCTTATACACAAACACATACACAGTTATATGTGTATAAAAACGAACGAAATGCTTTTGGAGCTTGAGGTGGAAGTGGAAGGTCTAATGTTATGATGTCCTTCGGGGAAGGTGCTTTATGTAAACAAAGCGGAAACTAGAAAATGAGAAAATTGTCCGAAATGTTTACTTTTAATGTCTGATAGCTGCTTCGGTATATGCGCGGTGTTAGAGCTGTGTGATGTAAGTTTGTAATTTTAGCTTAACTCATGGAACACACAAAAACAACAACAAACAAAAAAAAATAATAAGGACTCCAGATAGGCCAGCGTAGATATCGTTACTTGATCTGTTTTCTAATTATAAAATAAACCCCGAGATAGATAAATGCCTTAAGGAAAGAAGTCGGGAAGGAAGAAAGAGGTTTTGGCCGGCCTAAGGCGAAATTCATAATCGCTTAATGGGTGTTTCTTTTTTTTGTTCTTGCACCCAAAAATGAACATTACAGAAATTATTATTAAATTTGAAATTAGTAGACAGAGACACTAAGAATTTAAAAACACTATTTTCGGTTGTCTGTTTTGAAAGACCTTCGGTGTATGGTTTTAATATCCATAAGGCTTTATTTTTCTGTAATCAAAATAGAAAAATAATGAAGGTCCAGATCAAGATGTTACATAGACCTAATTCATTGAATTTTTTAAAAAACAGATTGGTTGCAATTTGAAAAAAAAAAACTTTTAATGTTTGTTAAAACAATAAAAGGTTCTATCGTGAATAATACAAAAAGGATTTAAAACATACTTTTGTTGGATTAACTTTCCACAAATTCATCATACATTTGAGTTTAAATTTCGTGTTACAAAACTTCGAACTTTAGAAGACCACTCCGAAGTGGCTCTCAAGCAGTTGGAAACAGCACTAGTTTTGATTAATCATCTTTTGTAACGAGGAACATTTCTGGAGGAATGCTAAAATCAGTAAACAACGTTATCTTTTGTCATGCGATGGTTAAGGCATATGACTTCCGGTTTGCCAAGGACGCATTTTGACAAATTTATTTTGTTGCCTACCAAAAACTATCTTGACGGGAGTGCAATGTTCATTTGAATTTTTTGAGGCAATAGCTATCGTTATAAACTACAATCTAATCGAGGTTTTTAAAAATGCTATTCATGTAACGTTGAATTCCAAGAGTCCAAAAGGTTTTATTATTGCAGTTTTGTTGGCAGTCTTCAGGTGCAACCGGAATTCTTTTGTAGGCTTTCATAAGATCTTTTCAAAACGTGAAAAATTTTCTTAACAGGGAATTTTTGAGAAAAATCTTGAATATGCATAGCGTAGCCAACAAGTTCTGTAATTGCGTTAAGAAGACGAAAGTTACTACAGGGTCAGCATTTACCATTTTTTTATGGGGATAAATGTATACATTCGATGCCCAACAACTTGTGCTCGGACGACAGGTTCCTTTTTCAAACATACATTCAAATTCGAACTCTTTTTTTGATATTTTGAACCGTTCAGGATTCAATCTTTAAACTGTTTGAAATACAAGTCGACCATTCGTAATGATTTGATGCTGAACCTTTGAAGTTTTCAATGTTTTTTCTCTATCGAAAAGAAGTTTTGAAGCATCTTAGAATTCATTACAAATATCGACATAATTCATATTTCGTGCGATGGTATTGATTGTTTTAAAGTCTGTTGAGATTCAGTTAAGTGTCAATTTGTTTTTTGTATGAATTATTAACTTCTCTAGAAAGTGTTTGCAACTGGTCAGATTTATCGAATTGAAAATGTTGACATTTCTCTACGTTTTAAGGTCTCTTGAAACGAAATAAAAGATTTTTAGAGAGATGCCAGCGTGTGTTGTACGTCAGTACGTCTGTACGTCGCGTCGTCGTCTAAAGGATTCACAAGAAAATTAAGTGGGTGGATTTTTACCATAGCAGTTTGCAAAAGTGTGAACACTTCGATTAACTCTTAATACCACAGGAACCAATAACGCTAGGGACTTGAATTAAATTTTATATTATATATTGTAATGTGATACCAATCCAGTATATTTTTGGAAAAAAAATCAAATTAACGGTTTTTTTATAATTACAAAAAAAAACTGAAAACAAAATTTGTAACCTCGAAAATTTTACGAATGCAAAATGATTTCATCTCCCAAACAATTTTGTGCAACGAAAACTAACGCTTTTTACAATTTTGAGAAAAATTAAATTGACCATTTTTATGAAAAGTAAAGACCTAAAAAAACATTACTCAAAGTTGGTAAAAATTGAATATCAATTCAAATATCTTTTCAAAAACCTGAAATGTAGGCTTCAAACTTATTTTATCTTACAAGAAATATAGTTTTCAACATTCGGTAAAGTTTTGATAAAAATTGAATTAACAGTTTTTCTTACAAAAAAATAAAACCCTAAAAAAAAAACAATACTTTCCAAAAATTTAAAACATTGTCTTGACACTTTTTTATTTCACAGAAAATATTGTTTTCGATATTAAGTAGTTTTTTTTTTATATAAAAATCCAACTATACGTTTTTTCATAAAAAAATAAAAGCTACAAACAATAGTACGCAAATTTGGTAAGAATTGATGTTCGGTTCTTGATATCTCTGAAATTAATTTCATTCATCCAATTTATAAAAATTTTAGAAATGTTACTAAAATTGATAAAAATTTGTTTTCCACTAAAAACCTTTTTAAAAAAACTAGACTAGAGAAACTATTTCTTTATAATGAAAAATATTGTTGGTAATTTTAAATTTTAACCCAACACGAAAACCTACAAACAACGGGATGGGAAGCTATCAGTGTGGGTTGGATCCCAGCTTCCTTTGTTTGATATTTTGAAACGTTAAGGATTCAATATTTGAGATTTTTCAAATACAGATCGATTATTCTTTATAATTTGTTGCTTATTTATCGAAAACTGAAGGTTTAGTAATATCTTTGAACTAATTAAGATTTTCAGCGAAGTTCACATGCTGTGCAATGGTCTTTATTTGGTTAGTCTAATACTTTTGAGATCGAGATACAGTTTTTGTTTTATCGTCGAAAAAAAGTCCAAACTGTGAGAAAAAGCAGGTTCAGGCAACATAAGGGACTTCGTTTGCAGCCAACTGCTTTCTTTGAACGTACACTTTGACAAAGTTGGTAAAGTGTGAGAAAATTCGGAACTTTACTTCACAAAACTCTACCTTCAGTTCATCATAAAAAATCTACCAAAAACATAATTGTCTTCAGAAAACTTATCAGGCAAGCTACAAGCCAATCACGATTTGTATTTTCTATTTTAAATAAATATTACTTATCCCTTTACCAATTTGACAAGGAACCCTTTTACATAAAACATAAATCACAGAATAATAAAGTTTACCTCATTTTGACATAAGTGGAATTGAAAATGGTTTTAAAATTAACAATCATCATAATATATTCACAGGTTAAATATGGTTTGGCAAGTGGCCGTCTACCAGATTAACAATGTATTTGGGTTTAATTTTATAATTAACCTAGTCGTTTAATTAAAAGTCTCCTTCGCGGATACGTTGTCTATAGCGCAATCCGGTTGTGATATATTTATATGCAATTTTCCAACCTACTTTTCCATTCAGAACTTCCAATGTTTCTTCCAATTTCACCACAGCTGCCGCAAAATATTTTATACGCAACTCTTTCAAAACAGGACATCTTGCAATAACTGGTGTACATCTTCCCTCTCATTAAGATTGCAAAGGTCGCATACTATCGGCAGATCTGGTCGATGCGGAATGTAATTTAAATTTAATAGTTCGCCTCTTATTTTAATTGTAACATTTATCTTACTTATGGGGAAACGGTTGAGGAGGTATGTTCGTTCTTGAAGGTCTCAATTTAGTTGATTGTAAATCATTCTATGTCGCGAAGATTGAGCTTCCTCTATAAAACTTCTAAACGCGACATGGCTTAACTTCTCTATTATTGTTCTGAAATTGTCTTTTAGATCTGAAGAGCTTATACCGGGTAAAAATTCGATGCTTTCACCTAATCTATGAGCCAGCTCCTCCCAATTTTTGACTAGATTACCACTCGATGACAAAATCTTTTTAAGTACTTGTCTCGGCAGTCTTTATTCGTCCATTTCCATCACCTTTATAATGTAGTCAAAATGCAGCTTTAAGGTCTTTGGGAACAATGGAGGTTCAGCTGTTTCCAAATGTAAATGAAATACCTGAGGAACCTTTTCACCTCCTCGTATTGGCAATATATCCAAGCTTGCCCGCCAAAAAGCATTATAGAAGCTGCTGTCGCATGAAAATTGCTTAGCATTGAACTATGCTCGACACATTTATTATCGATGCAACGTTTCCACACAGAAGATACTGCTCTTTTCGATTCCACTAGCTTTGACTCAAAATGCTTTTTTATGTTGAGGTTAGATGTTATTAAAACCCCGAAGAATTTGTACTCTCGAACAATTGCAACATATTCACCTTTGTACATCCACTTTTCATTATTTGAATATCTTCCTCCTCCGCCCGAAATATCATAATTTTAGACTTCTGTAAATCAACTGACAGATTCAAATTTTCACAGTATGTCTCCAGTCTGTTCACCATACGGTGCACTCCTTCCACCGATTCAGATGAAAAAACAATATCATCCGCAAATATCAGTCATAATATCCGAGAACTTAAAAACTGAATTCCTCCTCTGACCTCCTACAAGATATCATTAATACACAAAACAAATAGTAGTGTGCTCAACATACAGCCTTGCTTAACTCCCATTTCTGTTGAAAACTCTTCAGATATATACTCCCCATTCCATACGTAGGCCACATTATTTTCATACATCGCTCTCATAAGGGTAACGACTTTACTTGATACTTCAGAAAGCTTCACGGGCGATTGACTCAAACGCAGTCCGAAAATCCAAAAAAAAGGCGTAAAGTTTTTGTTTCCTTCTTTTGAAGTCCTCTGCAATGTTTATCAAACTGAATACTTCGTTTAATGTATAAGTCTATTAAAAAATAGAATACTGAAGAGCTTTACGGAAAAATTCAAGAAGACCCTTTTTTGTGTTAGGGGTATATTATTGACCTCTTGAAGCTTTCAGGGACGTCTGCGCTCTCAAAAATGCTGTTCAACTCCTCTGTCAATACGGATAAGAATTCTGTTGAACATTTACTAAAAAACTCTACTGGAATTCGGTCTTCACCCGGAGGCTTACCTATTTTGGCATTTTTAATTATATGCTCAGTAGTCCAGAATAGTGCATCAAGAAATTCATCTTTGAAATACGAAGCTGCGTACTCTGGAAGCGGTGCAAATTGCGGTGCGTTGAGTAATTTCACGAAATAAATACGGAGTTCAGACGCTTTCAGTGATGCAGCAATTAAATTTCTTCTTTAGTTGATAGATTTGGGGGCTTCCCAAAATTAAGCGGATGACTTTGTCGTACTTAAAACGTTAATGTTTTGACGCTCCAGACTTTTTCTTTTTTTTAAACCAGAGTTGTTTAAATTTTTTATTGGCATCTCCAAACGTTATTTTGAAAAAAGATGTGTTGAATTTTCTCAGCAGCTTCAAGAAAGCGAACGATTTTTTTGTTTGCTTTTAGACACTCATCGTCAAACCATCCCTGCTTAAAAATTTTATAAACCTTAACTTCCACGGCTACTGGGACTGCTTTGAGTATCATTTTAGTCAGGTCCTTTATATGTATTTGTTGTAATTGGTTATGCAACACATGTGATGCAAGTTGCGAATTTAAATTATTATGATAAATGTTATGAAATCTATCTTTTCATCTCAGCTTGGGAAGTTGAGCATCTTTGCAGCCAGAGAATTGGCTATTTCCAATATTTTAGCGTCTTTCGCATCACTTATTTCATTCTTAGATCTGCGATAGTGATTAAAGATTGTTGACGCAGTTCCACTATAAAGCTATTTTGCGCCTGACTTACCTGACTTAGCATTAAAATCTCCAATCAGAAGTACATCCATTGAGCCTAGCGTTTGTAACGTTTCGCAGAGTCTGTTAAAATAGGTATGTGGACCACCGAACCACTTATTATTAGCTACAATACTTCCATTTGTTCAACTTTTAAAAAATTCGTAGAAACAACATCAAGATGCTTGCGATCCCAATAATTATGGGATATTGTAAATGCTTCGATTTGTCATAATTAAAAAGACGGTTGGATTTTTCATGTAGATTTTGTTGAAGTTGGGTCAAGATTACCTGCACAACATCAGTTCTAATGGAAAAAAATGAAATAATATCGAAAATGAAAATAATTTGAGAGCAAAGTTTAAGATGTAATAATTTTGAAGATCGCAAAATTAGAATTTTAAAGTAGAAAAATCTAAACATTGTTGGAAATTAAAGTTATTAATTAGTTGCCACGTTGTCCATCCAAAAGATATTTAATTGATTTCATTTTAATCTTAAAAATCACGGTTTGGTGATAATTTAGCCTAGTTGACATCGAGAGCCTTTGTTCAATAACCAACAACTTCTTTTGGCTTTAACTGGATAATATGAATTCCATCTACCAATGAAATGTGGTTTAATGCAGACGGTGTGGCGCTACACATGCCTAATTCTGTTTTCTGCTCGAACGAATCAGGGTCTTCTTTGGGAGAGATGACGTGAAATCAGAACTGACACCGTGCAATTTAACCGCGTTTGAATTCTGTGTAGTGGGGTTTTCTAAAGTCACACGTCTATGAGAATAAACCACAAACCACATTGAAGTCACCAAGATAAAACATAGCAATGGATGAATTTAGGAACCATGCACATTTCGGGTGAACTCTAAAGCGAAGAATTAAATATAATGTTGCATTGGTGCATTATCACATCAACTAGCCAAATTCCGGTAATATTCCAAAAACACTTTTTCTTATTTAAATTTAAAAACAATAAGCCCTCAATGAAAGGTCCTTTATTTTTAAAATTTTAGGATAACATACATAAACAGAATATGAATTTAATTCAAAAACAAATTTTATAAATATTGTGTCTATTTCTAGGCTTTTTATTTTTCGAAGTATATACATAAATAGGAATATTAAGTAGAAGTGTTATTTTTCAGAACTCTTAAATACAATATGTTCGCAAAAGTAAATTCTTTTGAAAAACAAATAGAAAACCAGTAAATGGGAATTCTTGAAAACTAAAATACAAATTCGGAGAAACTTATGAATTTGTTTATCAGTTCTGTTTATGATTTTTAGTGAATTCATTGAGACCAAGTTAAGGTAATATGTATAAGCTTTATTAAATTGTCTGAGATTTTGTATTAAAATGGTTTCCAATGCAAATGTTTTTAAGGTAATTCAGTTAAGACACCTGTTTGCACAGGTTTGTTTTAAAAATCAAGTGAATAAGTTATGAGAACGAGAGGTTCATGATTGAATCATATGTTTAAGACCTACAACTAAAAATTAACGGGTTTTGAAAAAAATGAAGCTTTACGTTTTTAAGACTTAGACAAAATTCAAGTTCATATCTTTGTTTTATAGTAGCTTTAACATAAATTAATTACTAAATATGTGTCTTCTAATTTATTTTTCAGATTCCTGAGCTAAGAACAATAAAAACGTAAGTTTTTTTGGTTTTTTTATATGAATTATTAATATTGACTAATAACTAAATGTGAGCCCTTGGCTTAATGCGTCCGCTTAGAGGGTAGATGAGTACCAAAACCAAAGCGGAATATGTAAAACATTTTAGAATCAGTGTTAATTGTATCAAGATATTTGCATTAAAAAGAAAACGAGGTAATTTTCGGACATCAATGTTTTATTTAAAATACAAATTTGTAAGTTTCACATGGAAAAACCATCAAATTAAAAATAGAAAGATTTTCCTTATCAAGGATTATTTATAAATAATTCTAAAGTTCGGTTTTGACATAGTTCGAAAGACTATAGAATTTATTTAACTTTGTAAGCAGCTGCAAAATTTCACCTTCATAACCTGGAATGGCATTTAACATCGTTGAATTTAGACAAAGTTTGGTTTAAATCAAGTCACAAAGTAAGCCAAGTTGACTCTTCGGTAGTGCTTTATTCAACTAATAGGCAACTAAATCGATATTTCTGTGCGCCTTTTAATTGGCAAATAGCTTTTTTTCCACCAAATTTCTAGTTCTTGTAACCTTGGTGTTATATTAAGTTGGGCAATATGGTTCATTTGAATGAGTGATTTATTAATTCAAAATATGCAACTGAACTCGTTCGTTCGTTTTAGTAATTACTTTTACTTTAAGGTGGCGCTACAGTCCTGTGTGAACTAGGGCCTCACCCAACAAACTTCTCCATCTAGCTCGGTCTCTAACTAGATGTCTCCAGTTCCGGGCTCCAAATTGGGTGAGGTCACTTTCCACTTGTGCGCGCCATCTGGTCCGCAGTCTTCCTCTACTGCACTGTCCTGTGGGTGTGGATTCGAAGACTTTCCGTGCCGGAGCATTGGTTTCCATGCACTCTACATGACCCAGCTATCTTAGTCCTTGGACTATTACTCTTCTGTCTAAGTCTACGTCGCTATACAGTACAGCCCGTACCGATCGTCTTTCCATCTTCTCCACCACTCCCCTTCGAAGCATACGGGACTGTAGATCACACGAAGAACTTTTCTCTGGAACCAACCCAAGGTCTTTCATCCACTGTGATATAGTCCATGCTTCAGGAGATCGGGGATGATGAGAGTCTTATATAGCGACACTTTGGTACCTCGAGAGAGAACTTTACCATTCAATTGCTTTCTTAGCCGGAAGAAACAGCGGTTAGCAAGAGTTATTCTTTGTTTGATCTCAACACTGGTGTTGTTTTCTGCGTTTATAGTGGAGCCTCGATAGATAAAGTCCTTGACTACCTCAAAGTTACGTCTGCCGATGGTGACGTTTTGAGCAAGACGTCGGTGTTGTATGTCCTTTCTTGTCGACAGCATGCCCTCATTAACCGTTAAACCCATCCTTGCCGCCTCTGCTTCAATAATCACAAAAGCCCCATTGACATCACGCTGAGTTCTTCCGATTGTGTCAATGTCATCAGCCTTTGCTTTTGAAAGATGGTGCCTCTCGTGTGTTGACTTTCAAGTACAATTTTAAAAAAATCGCATGAGAGCGCAGCACCTTATCTAAAACCTTTTTTGACATCGAAAATTTCTGTTAAGTTTTTTCCAACCTTTATGAAGCAGCGTAAATTCTCCATGTTCATCCTGCACAATCGGACCAGTTTGGCAGAGATGCCAAAGCTAGACATGGCTCTATACAGCTCGTCCCTGTAGATGCAGTCATATTATGCTGCCTTGAAATCGATTAAAAGATGATGGGTGCTGCTTTAAAGAGGTCGGCATTCAAGCCATCCGCTACAGTGGGTTCAGCTTGGATATGGCAATCTTTACTTCATCTTAGTCAGGAGGACGGGATTGTTGGCTTTCTTCGTCTATATCGATGGATTATCCTGCCTGACAGCGGAATTCGTTTCGTCGTCACCGTTTATTAGCTGCATTTGCCTGCCGACATTCCTTATTAAACCAGGGGTTGCTCGTTGGTGGTTTCTTGAAACCCTGTGCGTCAGAGGCGGCTTCTCTGATTGCATCTTGGAAATGTTGCCATTGTACTTGAAACGCGGTCGGAAAAGCATTTAACAATCTAGTGCGATTGTAGCCGTTCGACATTGCACCTTCTCCCAGCATCTTTCTGTTTTGTCTTGGATTTGAAAACCCGAAGTGCTACCTTGGCTACAACGAGGTAGTGATCCGAGTCGATGTTAGCTGCTCGGAAAGTTCGGAAATCCATGATTCTGGAAGCGTGTCTGGCGTCGATCGCAATATAGTCAGTCTGGTTGACGGAAGATTGATATGGAGAAGTCTAAGCTCCTTTGTGGATGTTGAGGTGTGGAAAACGCCGTACTGGCTACTATGACGTTTCGCCCCGCAGCGAAATCAATGAGCTTGAATCTGTTTTTCCCGACCAAAGATGTTTTCTCTTGCCTAAGAACCCAAAGAACATATCTTTGGTGTTGTCATCCTCCTCTTCTGTGGAGGCATGCGGGCATATCAATAAAGTTGTCGGATTTTGCCTTGATGCGTGTCGTTATGAGTCACCCGATGATGCACCCCAAGCTCAAGTCTTGTTGCCTAAGTCTTGCTCCAATGACAAAACCGCATTCAAATAAGCGCTGTTGGTTTTCGCTGTAGCAGTCACCATAGTAAACATCGCACTTATTCATCCTCTTTTTGCCCTGCCCATCCCATCGTATTTCCTGGATGGTGGTGATGTCTGCTTTATAGCAGTCTAAGTCCTCCGCTATTGCTTCGGCTGAACGTGGTCTGTTGGTTGAGGGACCTAGCATTCCAAGTGTATATCAGAAGTTCGTTGTCCTTAATTCGTTTGCATAGATTTTCAACAGTAAATCCGTCTTTATCCGAGGCTTGTTGATGCTTCGCAACTAAGAGATTCTTGCGTTGTCAGGAAGTCACCCAGACGGTACAACCCCCAACCAGGAGGGCCAGAATATAAGTATAACTCCAAGGACGGGGAGCCGGATAAACCACTCCTTAGTTTTAGTTCAGTCCAGTCAAAATAGACATTCTACTTCGAAACATGGATGCAAATCGAAACAGATACTGAAGACATCATTATTTAAAGTGACTGAAAGTCCCAAAAAATCCAATGCGAGCTTGAAAAGATATGAAACTTTTGAGTGCTAAATACTATACAAATGTATTTGTATGTGATTGAGTAGGACAAACTAAGGTCAGTTTAATGTTCATTGTGATACCACATGAATCTGTAATAGAGTTTGTAGTAACAGAGTCTAGAGATTTGACAGCGGCCTTACTATCTGAGAAAATACCGATACCAGAAGTTGGTATCACGTTTTCTTTAAGTCAGGACAAGACTTATTTTATCGCCAAAAGTTCCGCCTGCAACACGCTACAAGGATTGGGAAGCTGGAAAGAGAGACTTAATTTCAGTCGTTGCACGCCTCCTCCACCTACCTTATCTATCTGGAAGTTTCTGTTGAATTGTAGTTGTGGAACGGCGAGGTAGTCTGTGTGATTTAAAATTGATTTTAAATACTTAAGAATTACAGAGTAGTCTATGTTAGTTTTGACAGACAGTGTTGAACTATGAGCCGATTGGCAGAACTTGCAGCTATTTGTTTGCTTAGTATATCAAGATGTTTCAAGGTAGAGTAGCTGCAGACGGTATCGTGCAAAGGCTAGCTGAACGTTAGATTTTTTTAGTTTATCGCTTTTTGAAGCTTTGTCTAAAACAATCTTCCATACTGCTACACTGTACAATAAAAGATAGTAACATAAGCCTTTTTGACTATTTCTTATATATTAAATTCCAATTTAGTTGGAATGTTTTTATTTTCTAGAATAAAGGACTAAATCGCCTTACGAGCAAGCGTTTTGAAGTAGTAGTTCAGTTTCAAAGAAGTATTGTCATGCTAAATCGATGAACTATCTCTACTTAATAGTCTGGAGGATACGAATGAGCAAACATCTAAACTTGTGGAAAAAAAAAACCACAAGAAAGACCCTAACTTCTTATAGAAAATGCGATTCTTTTATTTTGTGTATAGGAATGATTATATATGAAAGCTTAAAAAACTACGTTTATGGTAACCCAACTTTGAATTCCAGGGCACATTGACAAATTGGCTATAAGCGCATGACTAATCGATTGAAATACATCCATAACTTTAATTTCTAAGCCATGGATTTTAATTAACAAGAAAACCCACCCAGGTGTTAATAAAACTTCAACTAACAGATGGTCTGCACTTGATATTTATTGATTTATATAGAAACAAGTAAAAATAACCATCACAAACACTTTTTGCGACGGCTTATTTTCGTACTTGCAACTTCAAGGCATCCTGACATCCTGTCAAAAATCGACTATCGACTATAATCTAGTGCATTGATAAATATCTCCAATACTGAGTTGACTATTTTTAGTGTACTTTTTTTAGATCTTGAAAATTGTAACCTTTTTTCAATGTCTCTCTCAACTTTTCTAACTCTCAACAATCTTGTATCGCTGTTTTCATTATCTTGATGCCCCTTCTCGATACTTGGACAGGTGATTTTTTCGTGCCGGGGATTTTCTGAATGTATCACAATTCGTTTTCAAAAACGTCTAACGTCCAGAGGAAGGAGATTTTGGCGTACTCTTGATCACATCCCCCAAAAACGTTTAAATAGCCTTCGATTTAATATGGAAGCCTACAGCTCTTTCTTTTTGGTGGGTATTTTTACTGCGGGGGTAGTAAAAATCTGGTGTAAATGAACCGTTTATACGTATTAGTGTTTTGAACACCTTGGGAGAAACTCCACCCTTGGGATTATTTTCTTTACTATTTCGTTCGGTTTTTTTCTATTTGTATTTATATTTTTCCAACTCAGCTCCGTATTGAAAGCCAAAGAACGTGCAAAACATACTTACGAGCCGAACCATTGACTATTTTTGTTTTGTCGCCTTTTGCTTATGTATTGCCTACAAGGGATTAGTTTTTGTGTTCTCTTTGTTTCAATTCCCTCAAGTCAATGTTCCGGTTAATTACAACGAATTATTAATGGCAGCTAAACATAAGAACAAAACAACAACGCCTATGGCATAGAATAACGGAAATAGAAACGAACAATAAAAGAAACAAAAAAGAAAACGACAATCGAAAAAAAGGACATCTAAAACTAAAATGAGTGGGTTAGTATAAGTGAGTTGGGGTGTGTTAGGTGTGGGTCCGAATTTAATTGCGTGAGCTTGTGGCATTAGTTCCCGTTTATTTATACCTGCTACTGATACCCCAATAATATCAACCTATCAAGCTCGAGCTATTCTTGTATTTTGTTTTGTTATTGTTGTGTTTTTCTTTCTTCACTAAATCCAACGTAAGTTTAGTTATTGAAATTAGTCAAGTGATTAGGATATATTTTCCGCTTGATTATTGCTATAGTCCTTGAAACTCTTAGTTTTGACTTAACTATGGAGGAAGGTTTTGTAGGTAGGTAGGTTGGTATATTAATATCACCTGTGATTATTATATACCTACCTCTGGTTTTACTTTTTTTTGTGTAGTCTTAAGTCCACCATCATGGAATGGCATTAATGAGAGTTGAATTAAAAATCCAATTAGATTATGTAATTAATGGGCCAAGTCAGAGATGAATAGGGAAAAGAAGAGAGATAAGGAGAGTGAAATATAGAGGATTGTACAATATTGTAATGGGAATTTCAGAGGGATAGTCAGGTAAAATATGTTATCTCCGTGAGTTAGAATGTGGGAAAATTAGAATTTCTTATACCTTGAAAAAAAATAAGACCATGATTTGATGATGATGATGATGCGTTAGATAGAAGCTTAAAGCATAAAATCCAGATTTTTCATAGGCGTGGTATTTGCTTAAGTAGGTAGGGTAGGTTTCAGGTCAGGAACATTTCTAAAGTCAATTTATAACAAAACATCTTAATGTGAAATGAAGACAGTTTATTATGTTAATTCATTAAAGAAATACATATTCATTTTAAGACCACCATTTTTTTATGACTCCCACACACGTTCATATAATAAAAACAGAAAACTTTTGTATTATCAAATTTATTTGTTTAATGATTTTTGTTGTTGAGTACAAAGATTCATTAATCCATATATCGGGATTTTCAATAAGAGCGCTACAAAAGTTTTTTTTTTAAATGAAACAAAAAGGGTTTTCGATATCAAAGAAATTCATTATTTCTGTGAAAGTCCGTTTGATGCCATTATATAAGGATTTAAATTTCTTTTGCATGGCCACCACGGGCACGCTTGTAGAATTCCAGACGCTGAATACAATTTTTAAAGGTTTTTAAGAAAAAATCGGCTGATACTGCTGCAATTTCACGTTCGATATTCGTACGAAGTTCATCAATCGTTGCTGGCTTATTGGCATAGACTATAAACTCGACGTAGCCTCACAGAAAATAGTCTTACGGCGTCAAACCGCACGACCGAGGCGTCCAAGTGACTGGACCATTTCGTGAGATAACACGTTCTCCAATCTTGGTTTTCAACAAATATATTGTGGCATTCGCTGTGTGGCTCGTAGCGCAATCCTGTTGGAACCACATTTTCAAGTCCATATCATCTAACTGGGGCTAGAAATATTTGGTGGTAGCGATCCCCATTAACAGTAACGTGCCGGTCTTGATCATCACCGAAGAAAAAAGAAGACGCTGCCGGCCCATAAATCTCATAAAACACACGAAACCGTAATTTTTTTGGGGCATATAATGATGACTCATGGAGTTCTTGTGGATTGCTGCCTGACTAATACGGCATAGTAAATTTTAATAATTTCGACTCGTTGTTGGCTTGTATATCTTTCCATCATGAAATGTCAGACCTTACTGAAGAGAAATTTCAGAAGAACATCCCTGTTGAAAAAACCTGTACTTAATAAAATTTTACGAATTTTATTTAGACAGTATACATTTTTAATAGTCCTCCTACTATTATCCTGTGTTTTTTGAAGAGATTGGGAATGTTTAATTATAATACTTCACTAAAAACTATGGAAAGAACTTTTAAAAGTATGTTCGATAATTGAATAGATTTTCTTGAATCAGAGAAAACGTGATATCGACTTGAAATGTACGCATCTTCTCATAGAATGCCAAGCTGCCGTAAAATCATTAGTCTCTATCTTCATAAACTTAATTACAGGCCGAAACAGTCGATCATGCGAAACAGTTACATTCACCTCATCTGGATGCTTGGTCACTTGGAGACATTCCAGGAAACTGCAAAACTGACGAATTTGTAAAAGATGGAACAACAAATTGGGCAACAAATCGAACATCAATACTTTTAAGGTATCCGCAATTGTTTTCATGCTACTACATTAAGAAAGCGAACATACTTATTTTGGCCAATGTTTTATGCTAAACGATCTCAAGCTCCATTCTAGGTATCCTCGTATGACATTTCCTATATCTTTTGACTTGGCAGTTTGTAAAGTGTGTCCCAAAATTAACGCAAGATTTGAATTTGCCGCCATTTGTGCAGTGAAGTGTTGGCAACCCTGAAAAAAAGCAATTTGACAGCTAACAGTATATGGTTATTAAAAATGGAGCGTTACACGATAGAACAACGTGTCTTCAAATTTCATGGAGACTGGATCCGTTGGAGACGCCAAACACACTGGTCGTCCAAAAACAAGCCGTTCAAATGTGAATGTCGAAGCAGTGCGTGAGAGTGTTGCTAACAATCCAGGAACCTCAATTCGACGTCGTGGACAAGAATTGCAAATTTCAAGAACCTCTCTACAGCGTATACTCACCAAAGATCTGTGTCTTCATGCTTCCAAAATTCAATTAACACAACAATTGAAGCCTAGTGACCATGGACAGAGAAGGGAGTTTGTTGAATGGATTATTGAACATCAACAAATGGACCCTGACTTTTCGAGCAAAATCATCCTAAGCGATGAAGCACATTTTCATCTTGATGGCTTTGTCAATCGCCAAAATTGCCGCATTTGGGGTTCGGAGAACCCACATGTGACTGTCGAAAAACAAATGCATCCACAACGCGTGACTGTATGGTGTGGATTTTGGGCTGGAGGCATAATTGGTCCATATTTTTTTGAAAATGATGCTGGTCAAGCAGTGACTGTTACTGGTGCTCAATATCGCGACATGATTACACAGTTCTTTCTGCCAAAATTGAATAATATTGATGTGTCCAATATGTGGTTTCAACAAGACGGAGCCACATGTCATACAGCCCGTGAACCAATTCAATTACTGCATGAGACATTTCCAGGTCGTGTACTCTCCCGTTTCGGTGAATAAAATTAACACCATTAGACTTCTTTTTATGGAGTTATTTGAAATCACAAGTCTATGTCAACAAGCCCACAACCATCCGTGCATTAAAGGAGAAGATTCAACGCTGCATCAACGAAATTTAGCCACATTTATGCAGAATGGTCATGGAAAATTTCAACAATAGAGTGCTGGTGTGCCCCAAGGTTCCATTTTTTCTCTGAATCTCTTTCTTATATTCTTAAATGATCTATTGTCTGCCACTTCTAATTCACTTAACTGTTTCGCTACCGACATATCCTCCGCTTTTCATATTCGTGCTTGGCCTTCATATTCGTTCTTTAGGACTTGGAACTTCAACGACAGCTATGGTTTGTAACTCGTTCACATATGCCTCTTTGATAACACAAAAACAGGATTTAAAAGTCAAGGGTTTTTCAATAAGGGCGGGTAGATGTTGAAATGGAATAAACCAAGCTGTGAGTGAGGTATTAACAATTTATTTTTGCCATTAAGTGTGGAATATGACATTATTCAAATACCCGCCTCGTCTTCTTATGGTGGCACGGGTCCAATATTCAATGACTCTTCCGCATAGATCCGACCGAATTTCAGCGATGATATTTATCGTTGCAATATTTTCTTTTTCAAACTCGGAGTTAGTCCCTATATGATTGTTACTAGTTCTTTTTTTAATTGTAAGGGAACTAAAGTACAGGCTTCTGCATTTACTTAAAAGTTAAGTTTATATTGCGGTTGCCCTCCCTTTTTCCAGAAACAAACGAAGTAACCGCCGCTAGAAATAAATAAGGGTTGGATGAGGACTTACGAAAGATTATTATAGTGATTTTTGAGAGTCTATTTAACAGACTTTTACTGTCGAATAGTTGTTTCAGCTAACGACTCTCGATTAAAAATTCAATGAATTGCAGCATACAAGAGGTCAATTTTTGTATTTTTATTAGAGACATGAAATAAACTGCACATTCTGACAGACATAGCGAGAATTTTCGGTATTAATTTTATCAATCACAATGAGAATATCTTTTTAGATATGACGATTTTATAATTATAATATAATGTTTAATTTATTTGTAGTTTTTTTAAATACTCGTAGCTTTGTTTGTGTGCTTTCAGCTCAGTTATTTTCGTTTAAGAAAAATAATCAAATCAACTGAAAGCTTTATTTCACCATTTTTATTAATATTCCAATAAACAAACTGAAAGAGTAATAAAAACCAAATCCCAAAATACTTAAGTTCAGTATCCATCCACATAAACCAATTTTGTCTTAATTCTGTCACCGAAATTAATTCCTTAAGCCGATTTGAAAAAAAAGTAGAAAGAATTTTCTTATTTTCGCAATGAACCGTTACCCTCAACTCCCCTCCCCCTTTCTCCGTGTTTCCACCCATCATCGGCCACATCTTCCAGATTTCTTAGCATCATCCCAGCCAAAGAGGAAAAAAAAATGATGAATAAAAATAAAATCCACCCTAACCCAAAGGTCTCCTTCAGCTAATTGGTTCCTTTTTCATAAATTCTTGTTTTTCATTACCATGCCCAAGCGATACTTTGGAAAATCACCAAATATAGGGAACGAACACAAGGAAAGTCTAGCAAAAGAAGGAAAAGACTGAAAAAAAATATAAAAAGGGATTTAACGTCACTAATCTTTTGGGGCATTCAATAAAGTACACAGTATTATGTAACAAACCGGAAAGGAATAGCCAATGTCCTTTGGTCGATGAGTTTTTTGAGTATAAGGGGCTTAAAGGTCCAAACGTGGGTGATCTGCAATTGTGGCTCATCGCAGTTGGCATGAAAAAATCCTCCCCCCCCCCCAAAAAACTCAACTTCAAACCTATAATACACACATAAAGTATAAAGATTCACCCTCTCTTCCCTTACTGCCCACAAGTTGGAATATATTTTTTTGAAGCTCTTGAATTCTTTTGAACAGGCTTAGGTACTTTGAGAAAAAAAGGGGGTTTGTTCAGATGAAGAAAAAAGAGTGTAAACATGATTTTTCTACAATTCACCTTCTTGCATCATTTTTGTTCCTCGTTCACCCTTAACTAGTTCTTTGAGATTTCACAACAGTAAGACTCTCATAAACTTGGAGTTAAATCGTCCTTTTTCAAAGGAGCAAAGAAAAATCGAAAGTATGAAATAAACAAGAAAAACTGAAGTAAAACCGAAAAGGATTCAAATCGAATCTCCAATGAAAACATAAGGATTAAGGTTGAACTAAAAGAGGGCAAACAAAAATATGAACGAAAAGAGTTTTTCTTTGTTTGTTTTTGAGAGAGGTGAACATGAAAAGGCTCAAAGGATATATTATGTACAAATTCGAGAAAAGAACCATTTATGTGAAAATTTGTGTAGGTAGACGAAAAATATAAATGACCTGATAAAAAAAAACAACAACAACATCAAATACCTACCAGCACCATAGACAAGAGATACCTATTCGTAAAGGTAGGTAAGTTATCCTGGATGGAGCTATTATAGTATTCATGTTGTCATTCAATCGTTCCTTGGGATTAAACACCTTAAGCTCCTAGAACATACCTATAGTTACTTTCTGGTGATGGTGTTCTGTCCATGTCCTCTGTCAGCCTTTGACCTTGTATAACGTTTCTGTATATCTATATAAACAATTTTGTCAGGACAGGATCCTATAATTATAAAGTTGTATGTTTATATTACATGAATCTTGAATAGGTCTCGCATAATTTCTATGGGAATTGGGTTTTCTTTAATTGAGTCTGAGCACAGATGCGTGTTATTGTATATTATTCCATCAGACTCACTTTCAACACATAAATACAAAAGTTTTTGAACCTTCCCATGAAGGTTGACTTAATTTCTAACATTTTTTTTTGACTTAAAAATGCTTAAATTATTCAAAAAATTAAATTTTGGTTAAGGGCAAATTATGGTAGATAGCAGAGCGCAGCAAAGTTTGACGCTTAGAATTAATCATTTATATTTAAAGAGGCAATATTTTAATTCTGCCTTTTTCTCTTTAATATTTTGGTCACTAAATGTAATTTAAAACTGAAAGCTCTCAAGCCCAAAATTTGTCTGACGAGATTAATTGAAGAGTTATTCATAATTTTTGTCTAAAAATTGTCGATACGCACATATTGACATAAGTTTTTGAGTTTCCAATAATCGTATAAAAATTGTTCCAACAGTATACGCTCTTCAGCTGCCTTGGTTGTAAAGTTTTTATAATGTGACCCTGTTCTGGCAAAGATCTTAGGTTAAATTCCTGCCTGTGACATTAAAAGTTTATTTCACGGTTACTGCCTCTAGCGAGGAATTGACGAATCCTCCAATAGTTATTCTTGCTTTCTAATATTAGCCATTTGGATTCGGTTTAAAGCTGTAGGTCTCCTGTATTCCTTATTCCACCTTATTTATTTATTATTTTATACTTAAACTAGAAGACCTGACAGACATTTTCGAAGCGCGAACACGTCACATAAGAACCGACGTTGTTTGACCTTGTGACTTATTAATAGTAATGACAAATAACTAGATAGTTGAAAATTTCAGTCATCTAAATGGATTATTGAGATTTGTGGCAGGAGACCAACTTTACCTTCCTTTTTAACGTTCTCCAAGATTGTGCGGCCACAATCTCCCCTGGTAAGACGGACGTCTTGTTCGGATTACCAATTCCTAGCTGACCCACTTCGAGAACTTCGTGCATACACTATCTTTTGTCGTAATAACAGCCGACCGTATTTGGCCATCTTAGCTTTGTAAAGTTTTTCACTACTTTACCTTTCGGCCAGGTTTATTTTGGGACTATTTGTATCTACAATAATGACTATATCCACTTCTAAAGGTTTTGTCTCAACGAAACACTTGGACCTCATAATCAAAGTAGGTAGGTACTCCTTTACCCGTTTCGGTAAGTGGTTTTCGAAGTTTTCACGTGCAATCCAGTTCTTCCTCAAAGCTCCAGCACTGTCATCTATTTCACAGAAGTGTTTAATTCCATTAAACGAGGCAAGAAAGAAATGATTTGGTGTTAAAGCCTCTTCGGTCTCGGTATCGACTGGGACCTAGGTCAAAGGCCCAGAATTGATAATGTTTTCGACTTTGGACATCATACTTAGGAGTAGCTCATCTTGACCCAAAGTTTCTTTAACTGAGCGAAACAGGCGCTCCCAGCTCCCTCACATATGAGGAGAAGCTGGTGGGATGAATTTCTAGTTTATGCCCTGATTCATGACTTTGTCCGATAGATAGTTACCATTCGATAGGCTAGCAACTGCATTCTTAAGTTCTTGGTTTGCTCCATTAAAATTAGTGCCGTTGTCACTCCATAGCTCAACAGGTTTGCCTCTTCTGGGACAAAAGCGTTTAATCGCGAGTATACAGGCTATGTGCGACCTCTATGTGGATGGTTCTGATAGTTAAACATTTAAATAGAACCCCCCAACGTTTCTCCAGACGCCTCGCCACTCCGACAAACATAGGCCCGAAGTAATCGACGGCCACATAAGAAAAAGGTTTGTAAATGACTTGAGTCTTGCAGGAGGTAAGTCGTTCATTAATGGGGGTTCAGGTTTTGCTTTAAGAATTTGGCACACCTGACAGGCGAGTTCGACTTTTTTTCACGGTGGCTCAAAGTGATGGTAAGAAGAATATTTGACGGATTTCATTGACAACAGTTTCTCATAGTCTTGAATTATGAGAAGGGTAATCCGGTGATTATTAAAGGCAGGATGATAGGTCTTTTGCAAGCATTGTTGAAGTGATCTTCGTTGTTTGAGTCCATGTTTGGGCTGGTCTTTTAAAAGGGACTTGATATTTTCAGCGTTATGTTTTTTGCCTTACCATACTTGTTTTTCCAGAGTACAGACCAATCTTTTAAAAACGATTGAGATTGGCAGACTCCGTAAAGGAAGTTTTCTGCATCAACGATTTCTTTTGGGGTTAAAAAAACATCCTCCAATAGTTCCTTGTTCCATCTTGCGAGGTTTATAAAACGAAGCACATATGCCATTGATCTCTTAAGTCGCTTCCATTTAGAAAATCTCTCACAGATGGATCGGCGAGTTGATGAATAACTACCCTAACCTCTTCATTTGTGGAGAACTTATCAGTTGCTCTTTGCCAATTATCTTCTGGTAGGCATAGGAATAGAGGTCCCTTGTACCAACGACTATCGGACTGAAGATCAAGTTTGGTATTCCATTTTGTAGTCTCACATTTTCACCGGTTGGGATCCATTGCTATTCTTTGGGATAAGATTCTTCTAGGATCTCATCAACTCTAAAAGTTACAAATTGTTTGAATCACCTACAGTCGTTCTTTATCCAGCTAAGTGCGGTTTTCGAATCTGACTAAAAATAACGTTAATGTATTTCCACGCTGTGTCTTCTTTTAATCGATTTGTCCAACCTCACTCCAAGTACGGCAGCTTCTAGTTCTAGGCGTGGAACTGACATAAGTTTCAAGAGAGAGACTTTTGTTCTAGAGGCTACTAACCTACATTCGATTTGTTTCTCTTTTACGACAAGCAAATAGGAAACTGCAGCAAGAACATTCTGCATAGCCTTGAAAAAATTAAATAAGCTGGAAATGCTTGCAATTATAATATTCGAAAGACTTAATTTATGAGTGACCAAAAGTTACGGCGAAAGTTATTACAATGTCTTAAAGGCAGTTGAAATTCTTGTCCATTTCACGCTTGTTGTCTATGTCACACTCCTTTGGTAAGCACTTAAGGGAAAGCTTATTCGAATGCAAAGCAGTTCGCCGAAATCCACTTTGCCTGATAATCTTGTCATCTTCCTTTTTTATTAAAAAAATGCTTGTTTTAATTTGTTCGAGTACCTTCGTTGTTGCATTTTCTTTAGAATCATTCAAGGATTCAAGTCTGAAACCCACAGAACCTTACGGCTCTGATTTGAAGCCGATCTTCTTCCTCACTTTTATTAATGATATTCTGAATTTTCTGAATACAAAATTGTTTTATTTAGGACACAAATGCAAGCTATCCATTTCCGTTGCCTGGCTCACATTCCCTTGATGTGAAACTTACTTACTTACTCCAGTTTCGCACACCAAGTTAATTGAGGTCCTCTTCCACGTGCGTGCTCCGTCTAATTTAAGATCTTTCTCTACTGCGACATCCCTCGGGATTGTATTCGAAGACCTTCCGGGCTGGAGCGTTGGTGTCCATTCGATTCAGTCTACATGACCCAGCTACGTCGTTAGACTTTTATTAATTTAAGCAGGTCAGTGTCAATGTACAGCCCATACAGTTCGTCATTGGATCTTCTTCTATACCTTCCATCACACTGGACCAAAAATCAACCGAAGAATTTTTCTCCCGAAGCATCTTAAGAAGCTCTTATATTTTAAGGCTTTAGCGCTCTTATATATCAAGGCTCTAGAGCCATAATTGAGAACCGTGATGGTGACTGTCTTATATATAGTCAATTGTCTTCTAGGTCCAAAGATGCAGTGATTTACAAGAGTTATTCTTTTATTTCATCGCTGGTGTCGTTGTCTGGATTTAAAGCGTTTTAATGTCCATGGAGACGTTTCGTCCAAGACAATTGTCGTTCAATGTCCATTTTTAATAACAGTATATGCCTCGCCTTGGTCTCATTGACCACTAAACCATTTTCTCCGCTTTCGACACGATGCTCATAAACGCTTAATTGACATTACGTTTTGATCTTCCAATTATGTTAATATCATCGGGGTATGCGAGTAATTAGATGGACCTTTGGATAATTGTGCCTCTAGTGTTGACGGTAGAGTTTTGCACAATTCTTTTCAAAACGATATTGAAGAAGTTGCATGACAATGCATAGCCTTGTCTAAAACTTTTTTTGACATCAAGTGCATTTTCCACCATCATTCTGAACAAACAAATAAGCTTGACAGCGATGCCAAAACTAGACATGGCTTTATAAAGCTCTTGCTGTCATACGCGGCTTTAAAATCGATAGAGAGATGCTATGTATCGATTTAAAGTTCCTAGGTTTGTTTCCAAGATCTGATGTAATGTGAATATTTGGTTAATGGTAGCCCTTTATGGTCTGAAGCCACACTGATTAGGACCTAGCAGGTTGTTGACGAACGGCTTCAAACGTTCACATAATACGGCAGAGAGGATCTTATATGCAATGTTAAGAAGAGTGATGCCTCTGTATTTGGCGGAATTCAGAGCGTCTCCTGTATGTGTATTGGGCAAACTATGCAGAGATTTCACTCATCGGGCTTTCTTGCTTCCGACCATGTTTCGTAGATGAGTTGGTACATCCTACCTACCAAGTCATCGCCTGCTGCTTTAAATAATTCGGCATCGATGCCTTTAAATTCAGCAGCTTTGTTGAACCTAAGTTTCGATATATGTAGCTAGAATCACTTCGTCGAGGTCAGGCAGGCAGAATTGTTGTTCTGCGTCGCCTAGGTCAAGTGGGTCTGTCTTTCTTACAGTGCCGTTCTATTTGCCATGGCTGTAATATAATGAGAAGTGTCTTGCGTCACTCGCAATGTGGTCTACTGGGTTGACAGTTGATTGATCAGGAGATTTCCATTTCACTTTTTGGATTACAAAATTTGTGAACTGCATACTAGCTACCAGCTTGAATCCATTTTCGGGAACTAAAACGACAAAATATTATAAGCTTTTTAAATTCTGACGTCAATAACCATACATTTTTGAAGCATATTATGCCCGATATCAGCATTAATTCCACAAGATGTTTAAGTGAATTGAACGTTCATTTTTGAAATCACAAATCTCGCGAATCGTATTTCAATAATCACTTTTTTATAAATTTCGCTTTGTTTGAAAGTGGAAATTCTGTTACGTTTGCCTTAATTCGAATGTTTAATTCCCTTTTCGTGTAAAGGCCTAAGTTTTTGACGATGATGTAAGAAATGTATCTCCCCTTCTGAACTTCCATTTTACATTTTACAAAACATTTATGCATCCAAAACTTGAGTATAATTCTTGGCTGGTGATCCAACAACTTACTTAAGCTTCTTAAAAAGTATTTAACTTTTAAAATAATCGGTGCCATTATCATCTTTCCCAGATTTACGTGACTCGAACACCGTCATAACGTCTCTGGTCTCACTATTGTTATCATAACGAATTAAGCTCTAAAAGGTAGTTGCATTACTCATCAGAATACTTTTGGTGCCAACTTCGGTCGTACTATAAAGTAAAGAGAATCATTATTTCGCCGTACTTAGCGAATGTGGAATAAATGATGTGATTCAAATTCATTACAATATTCTGCAATTCCAGAATAAGTGTGCGCTCATTATATTAGAAAAAAGGAGTACACACTGAAAGACCCTGTAAAATAAAATAAGAATAATTTCAAAGCATAAAATTATATCAAGTTCACAATGCCAAAAAATTAAAGACGAAAACCAACCTTATGCTTTTATAAATTTACCTACATTAAAAATGATAATCACGAAAATGACAACAACCTCTAACATCTGTCATTTAAACCTATTTAAATTTTCAATTTATTTTTAAAATTGACATCTTGACGTGTTAGACACGTCACAAAAACATGTTTCAAAAAAGCACACACAAAAATTGATTAGGTACACAAAATTAGTGCAAAAAAGAATAAGTTCCTTCGCAAACAAACCTACAATTTATGTATACGAATATTATTTAAAAAATTTCAAGACCCATACACATAGCAAACGGCACTGGCACCGGCACGTTTTTGCTCCAGTCGTTCCAGTTCTTCGTTTTCATGATGATCCGGCCTTTTTGGTTACATTTATTTTGTATGAATCTGGCTGAATAATAAATGATGTGAAATCCCTTTAAGAAGAAGATTCATAAGGTTCATATACTCGAATAGGTAGCTGATCTACCACTTCTCTTGGACTTGGACTCACTTGCGATGTTCTTGTACCTTGCATAATACAAATTCCCGTCGTCATTTATTATTAAACCTTCATAGTCAGTGAGGATATATTCGTATCTACGTTGAGCTCTTAAAAAAGAAAGTTCATAACTTTCTGTTTTTCTTTTTTCGAGTCTTTGTTAATTGGAATGTTACTTGAGTTTGTGTTTTTCCCAAGTGGTGTCGCGCTGAAGAACGGTGGAACAGTGTGCTGTGGTCATGATGGTAAGTCCTTGAAACAAAAATCTAAGCTTTGGATTAAGGGATTACTTAATTCCAATGCAATGTGTTTCTTGAACTTGAATACACAACGAAAATAAAATTCTAAGAATAAAGGATTTAGGTACGTAAGACCATAAAAAAAGCTCTTAGTTAATCGGTTTAAGTTAAGACTATGACATTTTAAATTAAAAACAATTTACATGTTTCAATTTTTCTGCGTTATCCTCATCTTAGTCCATTATCTTGATTAAAGCTTAATCTTAACTTCGGAATGAAGGTATAATATGAGGTGTATGTGGTCCTGTCACAGGTATAATCCTTCACCACAGACCTTGTGGTTTTATATATATATTTTTTTTTTCAGTCATTTGAGGACTAGGAACATACATAATTCAAATCCTTGTGGGAGCCATTGTGGTCGAGGAAACCACTGCAAAAGGAATATTACACCTCAAGGATTTGATAAAGTTGTAAGAGTTTCTTATGAAAACCTTCGTTCTTATGGTTTTATAGGAATGTACAATTCTACTTCTCTTTTTTTACGTTTTGATTTCATGACTTGTGTTTTAAGGTTGAATAAATTCCTGGTTACACCATTTAACATTTTTTGTTTAGCAGTTGTTACTTTTTTGGAGGAGGTGACAAATCCTTTATTTTCAGAAATTTGACAACAAATTGAAAGTCAAACAGGAATGGTCAATATTTATTTGATTTAAGAAGATATCGCCACTTTAAATTAACTCTTTTTAGCTTTGTTTCAAGATTTGAATCATTTCCAAATAAGGAAAAAGTATAAGACTCTCAAATACTTTAAGCAATCGATCCATAAGTCAAAATAAGTTGGGACGTGCAATTCAGATGAGCTTTTTATTTATTCATAAAATGTTTTAGTAATAAATTGAGAAGCTCTTCCTTTTTGCAACCAAGTTTAGGAAAATAAAAAAGATACAATAATTCATAAATGTACTGAAGGTACATATCCTCATAAGTACACCTGGTGTGTGCCCTCTCTTCTTTTCTTCCGAGCGGTAAACGACGTGGAAAATTTTTACTTTTAAAAAATATATGTACATATCTCGTCGTCGTATATATTTATAACTCGCATGGGAAAAATGACAAATGGCAGAGGAAATGCATTTTCACAGGAAATTGTGGTCCATTTTGCAGAAAAAAGAAAAACTCACCTGAAATACGTATCATCATCCAAATTCAAAAATAACGTTTTATATCTTTTACTTGAAGTTGAAGGTTATAAAACACGTTCATACATCTTGTCACTTTTTAAATTCATGGTACTATTTTATAAAAATAAAAATAAATAAACAATTGAACTATCTTTATATTTTTTCTTTAAACAAAATAATTCAGGGCTTTGGAAAACTTTTTTTTTACCTATTTTAGAGTAACTTGTACTTAAACTTGAACTTTTAAAAACTTGTTCAACCTTTTTTTTCACTTTGGATAACAAAAACTAGACGTTATAACGTCTTAAAGGTTTGGAGTTTCAGTTTTCAAAAAATTATTTAAAATTAATGTAAACACTTACAAATATTTATAAATTGTTAAAAAGAGGAACGTAAGTTAGTTTTATAAACACAAATTCTTTTGCTAACAGTTAAAAAAAATCATTTTGATTTTTAATAATTTATTCCTAACTCTAAAACAAAATTTTTCAAAAACCAAAAATGTCATCATTTAATACTACACTAAATTTGCAACGATTTTAGCTTAATCGCATTTTTTTACATTGAACAATTCTAAGTTCAACAAATTTATATTTCCTTTTCAAGTTTTGAACATTATTAATGATTGAAGATCTAATTGCTTATTTAAGATATAAGAACTGATAAGGTTTAAACTCAACGAGTTAGCATGATTTCGAATTCGGATTCAAACTAAGACTATTAAAAACTTTCGATAAAATCTAATTTGATTTCAAATTAAGCACAAATCAAGTAACTTTACTCACTTAGGTCCTCAGACCTTTTAAGTCCTTTGAGGACCCCTTAAGGGGCAAAGGGCCTCTACTGCGCCTACGTGGCATCGTGAACGGTGTCAGCTTCCTCCAACTCATGCCTAGTGACGCTGAATCCGCCTCGACTGTCCTGCGCCATGTGCTTCTCGGTCGTCAAGCTCTTCTTCCTTCTTGTGTGAGCGGATTCCACTGGATTGCTTGGCCTGCAATTGCATTGGCACTTACATCTTCGTATTGTAGATTCTATAGGTTCCTCTCTTCTGTCCTTCTATGAAGGACCCCATTTGCTATGCCAAAAAATCCTTAGGATGTTACGAAGAAATCTATTCACGAATGTTTGCAGCTTTCTTGTTATGGCTGAAGTAATCTTCCAAGTGCTGCACCAATAAAGAAGCACCAGACTCGACATTTTTAAGGAACAGTCGTAGCTTTGTTCTTTAGCTGCTAGAATTATTCCTCCAAATGTTTGACATCATACCGAACGACACTTTTTCTTTGCCGATGTGGCAGATGACGTCTTGTTCAGTTCCGCCTTCGATGGAAACCTCCAAGGTATTGAAAACTTTCCACTTTTTCCAACGTTGTTTGCGAGAAAATATTTATTTGAGAGGATGGTCGTGTTCCGAGGCTGATAATTTTTGTTTTGCTGGAATCAATTTTCAGCCCCACAACTTCTGCTTCTCTCTCCACACTTATTGCCATTTGATGGAGATTCATGATTCTAGAAGAGGTAAGCAAACATCGTCAGCGTAATCCAAATGCTCCAAATAGTATGTCAAAGTCCATTGGATCCCTCCACTACCTGATAGAGCTGAGCGCAGTACATCACTTATTACCAACCAAAACAATATAGGAGACATAATTCAGCCCTGCCTGACTCCACTTTGGATTGCAAAATGATCTGACAACCTACCATCGTGCAGAACTTGATACCTGGATCCCTCATATGTTGATTTAGTAATAGCAATAAGTTTTCTGGGATGCCTTTTCTTGCAAAGCTACAAAGATATACTCCCTGTTAACGCTATCAAAGGCTACAGCAGGTGTTGTTTTGATCGATATTCAACGCACTGTTCAAAATCACAAATCAAGTAAGATTGGACCTTAAAACCCAAGAATGTAAATCTATGGTTTTTATAAAGATGTTGGTTGGCCACCTTATTTTTGGAATACAAAAAAAAATCATTCGTTACGGCAACATCTTTTCAAAAGATCGAAATAATAAAGGATCGATAATGCTGCCAGCATTCAAGTCAAACCAAACACTTAATTTGTATGTATGTAATGGTGAAAAGTTGATTGAGAATTGTCTTTGATCCAAAGGGTGATTTTTTAAAAGCTATAGGAAAGTTTTTCAAAAAAAAGCACATACAATTAAAAAAAATGCATGGAATCTTTATTTGAATCGATAGTACTGCCCATATAATTTAATTTTTGAAGATTATTTCATGCCAATGTTGACCTTGACTGCGCCCCAAATGGTCCAATTTTGGCATTTGGTTGTCTTCCAATGCTTCAATGCGTCTTTGTTTTTATAGACACGAACTTTAACATAGCCCACAAAAATCGTCTAAAGGCATAAATCGCATGATATACGCGGCCAACGACCGGTCCCGAACGTGATTTAAAATGCCTCTCAATAAGTCCATTGCTGCGCATGCTGTGTCGTATGTTTGGTGAACCCACATGTCTTGTGGAAACCACATGTCATGCAAGTCAAGCTTTTGCATTTTAGGGAAAAGAAAGTTGAATATTATCTCATGTAAACGCCACCATAACAGTTACGTTACGATTCGCACCATCTTTAAAGAATTACGATCCAATGATGCCACCAGCCCATAAACCGTACCAAACCGTGACTTTTTTCTGGATGCATTGTTAGCTCTTGCAATGCTTCTGGCTACTATTCACTCCAAAAACGATAATGCTGGTCATTTAAGTACCGATTGAAACAAAAATGAGCTTCGTCGCTAAGCACAATTTTTCGGTAAAAAAGTGGATCTTGGGGTAACTTTCCAAAAGCACATTCTACAATTTTACATTAGCTGTATTTTAGAAGGCATCACACCTAAATCAGCGAAGAATCAATAAATGATACAGCTCCGATATTTTCTTCAGTTCGCACTCTACGTAAGCGTGTTGAAGGTTCAATTAGGTGTGAAATTTAGTCACAATAGCCCGAATAGCCGCTTCAGTGGCTCGATTAAACTGACCATAAAATGGAAGAAGCGCGTGATGAACTTTCATACTAATGCACTCATTTTGGTAATAAAATTTAATAATTTGCAAGCGTTGATCGTTTGTAAGACGATTCATGGTTAAATTATTGACTAAACTGAAGATGTTTGACGATGAAAAAAAACACGAAGAGTATCAGAACGGTGCGTTGTTCTGTTGAAAGTGCATTCTTTTCCAAATGCAGCAGTTTTTTTTTCCTTTTCAATATCGAACTGGCCCAATAATTCAGCATACTACTGCCTTGTGATCGTTTGCTCTTTTCTACTCGTAGGTAGTAGCTGTAGATCATACTTTGTGGAATCCAGAAACTAGTGGGCATAACCCTTTCCGGCTGATATGACAGTCTTCGCTTTCTTAAGTGAACGTTTTATTTTCTTGCATGTATCAATTTATCCATGTTTCTTCGACAATCACAAAACCATGAAGAAACTCTTTATAATCTGGCAATTTACGAAAATGCACTACAATTATGCAAATTTCTCTTGCGATAGTAGTGCCATTAGGAGGTGAGCCTAACTACTTATCACACCGCAATCGTTAAACTGACAAAATACTCGTCAAACGTAAAAATAGAACAATTAACGTTAAACAATTCATAATTAAAAGCCAAACCTTACTGAACAAAAATGTCAGCTTATTTTGATACTTTCACCCAACACGCATCAAAATTTTTCATGGAACTGAAAAACATCCTGAACTACAATAAAATGATAAATATTGATTTTTTAATCAAATATTTTGTCAACAAGGAACATACTCAATCTAATTGAAATTATTGATAATTGTATTTGGTAACATTAACATTAATATATAAAGAGCTAACTTTACAAAAATTAAGGACTTAGCAAAAATAAATCAAATTTGGTCAAGCGTCTCAAATATCTCGACAGAATGTAGTTTAATTTATCAAATTCACTTAAATTTCACTTAAATGAAAAATTTGTGGTTTATTACAAAGAATTGTATTTGCCAATGGAAACTCATGAGAGTCAAATACATCCCACACTCTTTTATTCAAAATATGTACTTTTCCTATAAATGTCTCGTCCATCATTTGAATATTTGTTTAAAAATTTAATTTATGACTATAATTAAAATTTAAAAAAAAAGTATGTACTTCCTATGTATTATTTTCCTATCTTTTTATGTTTGACCTAAATATTTTACCATTCAAAAACAATGTAATATGCTATGAAACAAATATTCTGAGTTAAAAAATGTGGTTTTGAAATTCAAATTCCATTCTCACAATCGCCAATCATTTAACAAACATTTTTTACATTACAAGCATCTCCTTGATGTTACACTCGAAACATTGTTTTATGATTTTCAAATCAATGTCGGTTGCATAGTGCCAACATTCATACATATATAATATAATAATATGTATGCATGAAATAACATAATTGGGATAGTGTGATATAATAATTCAATACCTATTTTAGTTATTTGAATACATTTCATATCTGGACAAAAAATTAAAAAAATAAATTCATAAATTACTTACAAACTTATGGTCTATTGTAAAATTTTTTGCTTCACAAAAAAATAAATTAAAATTTTCCTGTCAACAAAAATGTGAATTAAAAATCTTTTGTGTGGTTTCGATTTAAATTTCATCGCAACAAAATTAAATCTGCATCGCTTTCGCCATTCAAGAAGCATGTAAAAATCTATACGTTGCCAGCTCGGGTTGTATACAATATTGTATAAAATATCCTACTTTAATGGTTTCCACAAAATATTTGCATTTCATTACTTTACCATCATCATTATGATTAAAATTACATAAATACTAAAAAGAAGAAAAAATGTTATAATTGCATTTCATATGTTTGTATGTGTATAGTGTTTGTAGATACATGTTGCTCGGTTAAGGTATGTTTACATAAATGTTCTCAATCTCCGCCAGAATTTATACACCGATTTCATTGCCACCCCCAGTGGCGGCGCGCGGTGGCTTTGACTCTGGCACTTGCTTGAGGGCGTAACCCCGTTCAACCTTCACCTTTCTCCAAAAACCGCATCATAGTGCATAATCGAGAGTTATAATTGCACTCCAAGGAGTGAAAAGAAATGGCTGCATTAATTATTTTCATTTCACCTCGAAATGCAAGCGAGTATGTCCCACATATTACGATGTCCTTAAAATTCCTATCGTACCTACATTTAATTCAGTTTTTGTTATAAAATGTTTTATATTGTATGAAACTGCATAATAAATTTAAGTCCTTTTGTTTCTTTGCAGAAATTATCTTTAACAATAATAAAAACACTGTTTTGTAGTTTTAGCTCTGAGCAGTGGGGTTGGGGGGAAGGATAATAACTTACAATTCTTGTTTTGTAGTTTGTATTTTATGATGTACGATGGTGTATTTAAGGATTCGCATAATAATAAACAGTGTACCTTCATTCAGAAGGACGTTTTTATTGTTTTTTAGAGTACATATGGATAAAGAGTCTTGTGGGACTCAAAAGAGATAACACAATACAATACTTTATACTCGTACAGAACAAAAAAAAGGATATAATAAGACTTCCAGCTAACGGTATCACATAACAGAGAAAAATAATAATAAATTGAGAGCACTAAATCACTGGTGTTGTACTTATTCATTGCCGTTGGAGTGCTGATAACTATACTTTCAGAAACACAACAATAAAATTATTGTGGTGTATTTTTGCTTGCATTTTATAACCTAAAAACATAAACAATTTAGAATGCAATGTATTTTCATAATTATAAGTAATTATAAAAGCTGAAGTTGATTAATAAACACTGGTGTGTTTTTAAAAACGCATTTCCTGTGCGATATCGTTTCTAGGAATAATGGACATCGTATCTGGAATGAAGCTAAAAAGTATTAGACCCAAAGCTTTCTTAACAAAGAAAAAGATGTAAGCATACGTTTTAGCGCCACCACATTAACGAAACTTAAACGAATAAGGTTTAATAAACAAAAAAAGGTCTGCATCGGCCTTATGTAGAGAACCAAATTTATACAAGATTAACAAATTCTACAGCAAGAATTGTTGATCATTCTTGGAAAATATGCGAAATTCTTCCTTACCTTACACTTGAGTTAACAACACTCCTCTTGTTAGCTTAATTGAGAAAGTGAAATTGTTTATAAGGCAGTTATAGCTCGACCAGTTCTTGAGTGTGATTTTATATGGGATCGATATTTTTCCGTATTTGTAATGTGCCGAAATTCCCAAATTCTTAAACTAACGCAGTCGTTCGGAGTAGTTGGGAACAGTATTGGTTCAGCCATTCCCAAAAAAGGTGAATCTCCTTCTTAATCAGCGGCCGTTTTCATTCAGCTTTCTTGCTACAAACGCTGATTAAATACCAGTTTTGGAAAAACCTTGAAAAACTAAGCATCAATAAGTCCACTGGTTATCAAATGATTCATATCACTCAACAGTGGAACAAATTTTTACATCGTTTTGGAGAAAGTAAAAGTATTCCACTTGATATTTCAAAATCATTTAGTCAAACCTGGTATCTGGCTTTTTTACCGAAAATGTGTGTTTTCGTTTTTGATGAAATCTGCCTTCTTTAGATAAGAAATCGAACTACTGGCCGTTTAATAAAAGTCGCGCTGAATGATTTCAAGTATTTTTTTTTGGTGCAACCCTGAATGACTGTCCCTAAGCTAATCCTTAAACCTAGGCAAGCCAGCTAAGACCAAACGTCCTAGACAGCTTTTAATGACATTCTCAATTTGAAGCCACCAAAACTGGTTCTAAAGCCTCACGCTACCTCTTCGGTTCCTATCATAAACTGCTGAACCGAAGGCGCTCGGATGCTTCCAGTGCGAGGACGTCTTCACTACAAAGGATTCACCTATATACAGTTTTACGGCTGATGTGGTGTATTACCTGTGTCAGTCGTCGATTGTCTAATTAGAGGAAAGCTTGGGGCGGAATCTTGCCGCAAATGGGCACTTTCGTAGTAGGTACTCATTGTTGGGGTAGTAATCCCAAAAAAATAAGCTCTGAGTCGACGACATCGCCCTTGCAATGCTTCAGCAATAAATTATCTATTCTGTTTACTTTGGCTCTGTTGCATAGAACCTGGTTGGGATAGTAATTTTTGTACTCCGACCCGACTATGGTGTTCTGTGAGGTCCAAGACAACTTCGAAGACATTGTCTCTCAAACAGCCGTATCTTTTCCAATTGAGATAGGGCAACGTTGAACCATACAGGGCACCCATAGGAAATCATCGGCCGGATAATGACTTTAAGTATATGACACCTATAAATTAAACACTGTAGTGACAATAATTTGCTCACTTACTTAAGGTGACGCTATAGTCCTTTGTAAATTTAGGCCTCACCCAACAAACTTCTCCATCTAGATCGGTCCTATATATTACTATTTTCACGCTATAAGTTAGGTGAGGTCACTTTCCACTTGTGCGAGCCGCCAGATCCACGGTCTTCCTCTACTGAACTGTCCTTTGGGTGTGGATTCGAAGACTTTCCGGGCCAGAGCATTGCCTTACGCAACCCAGCCGTTTCATTAATTGCACTTAAATCACTCTGGCTGAGTCTACGTCATTGTACCAGATACAGCTTGTTGTTGACGGGGATACTTAGAGTCTTATATCGCTACACTTTGGTCGCTTGAGAGAGGGCTTTACACTTTATTGCTGTCTTAGCCCAAAGAAACAGCGGTTATCAAGAGTAATTTCTGGAACACAGTGCTGTGTTTATATCGGAGCCTAGGTAAAGTAAGTTCTTAACTACTTCAAAATAACGTCTGTTGGTGATGGTGTTTCGACTGAGGCGTCGGTCTTGTAGGTCGTTTTCTGAAGACAGCTTTGTTTTTGTCTCATTTGCCATCTCTGCCTCCATATTCACAAATGTCCCATTGACATCATGTTAACTTTTTCCCATTATGTCAATTTCAACAGAATTTTGAAAAATGGTGCTTCTATTGTTGATGTGGGAACTCTACACTATTCCTTAAGGACGATGTTAAAGAAATTGCATCACAGCGCAGAATTTTTTTTAAGCCTTGTTTGACATCAAAAGGTCCGGTTAAGTTATTTCCAACCTTTAGAGACTGTTCATCACGATCCCGAATCGGCGGTTTTGCCGTATCGTCGATCTTACCGTATTAGCCAGTGTCAATATAATTTAAATGAGTATATTCAGACATTACGGCATTTAACTGTTTACGGTAAAAGTACCGATTAGGTCGATTCTGTGATTCGGTTTTGTCTCTGCAAATCGTTTTCGGTCGTACGGTAAAAAAAAAGTGATTCGGCTTATCGTGGTAATAGACAGTGCGTTCCGACGTTTCGATATTTTGATCGATAGTGCCTCATTTTTCGTCTGGACTACTGTCGAATAATTTATTGCTATATAGTCGTTTTTGTGTACGAGTACGAGTACGGTGTAGGGTTGAGTACGATGTACGGTTAAATTACCGTACCGTCTGAACACTCCAACCGAAAGGCACAGAATCGAGAAAATATCCGATACGGTGAAAAGCAGCGATATGAAAACTTGACATGACTCTATACAGTTCGTCCTTGTAGATGTTGTTGTATGCGGCCTTGAAATCAATGAAGAGATGGTGGGTGTCGATTTAACCTTTTTGGTATTTTTCCAGAATCTACCATAATGTAAATATTTGATCGACTGTGGACTTTTCTGGTCTAAAACCACACCTATCAGGTTTTTTCCGATGGGCTTTAGACGTTTAAATATTACGGCACAGAAGATTTTGTATGCGTTGACTGATTCCTTTACAGTTGAAGAAGTGTAGAAGATTTCCTTTCATTCATCACCATCATATTTTCCAGATAAGTGGGTGGATGCTCCATCTGCTTTATAAGGTTCAGTATAGCCGTATTGAACGAATGTGAAATTCCTGACCACGGTTAACGTTATTCTTAAAAAAATGTGGGTCAATGACGCAGCCAGTCTAAAATCAACTGCAAACATCTTTTTCGATACTCACGGCATTTAATCCATTTTTTCTTGAAAATTCTATTTTGGTACTTTCGTTGGATAATTGTAATCAGTTTTCAACTGCTCCAGAGCCCATTCAGTGAATACACAGTTTTTTCGTTTGATATTGAGTAAATTGTCAATGAAATCCCATCGAGTAAGATTTTTATCGAAACATGTCAAAACAGCAACACTTTACCAGAAATGTTTATATACATACATACACATTTTATCAAGGTTTCTAAAGTTGTAGTCCAAATAGATAACAGCTCTAAAGGAATCCAGCCACATTCTGCGAAATATCTTTGAATTCCCCATAACCGTTATGTTCGAGATTTTTCCCTCCCATAATACGAACAATGATTAATTTTCAATTTTCAAAATTGTTCTAATGTTCTGATGTTAGAAAATACGTCAACCACAAAATGTTTCATGCCATTTTGTGACAAGGATGAATTTGCCTTATTTTTGTTTGTTGAAGTAGATGATGCGAGGTTTTCCTCTCTAGCGATTTATTTGCGGATCAAAATATTAATGCAACACCCGCCCGCCAGCAGGAGATAAATTGAGTATTGGTTTGATGGATAGGACCTACCCCACCCAAATATAAATCTATCTGAGTTAACCTTGTTAAGAAGTGAAAATCTGAACCTATGAGGGAAAGGTCGAAGCACAAGACAAGTCAATGGTGTTAAAAAAGTGAAAACAAAATTTGAAAGAGAATCAAATTTAAGGACTGAGGTTTCAAATACCATTATCTCTTGAAAGGTACTTTCAATTATTATTCATCCTCCGATTAAATTTTTTCTTTGTCGGGCTTCTAAGACGTCTATTTATTTGGGTTTGGTGGATATTATTTTTTGTGTAGGTACTTTCTATAAAAATCGCCTTACAGAATATGGATAAATCCTTGAGATTAACTTTTTATAGAAATATAATAAGCTTAAACGATTATTTTTTAAACTTTTTCTCCCAAACTGGCCTATACAAAATTATAATTGCGCTAGCCTCTGGTTAAGTAAACAAGACTTTAAAAAGTTTATGTGTGTGCACATAATTTAGCTTCAGGTGGGAATAAGAACAAAATGAGATTATGACCATGAACAAAAATTTAAATATTATTTTTTTCGCTTGAAGGACCAAAAAATCCTTTATGTCTATACCCATCTACTTTTCTAACCAAAACAATTTACAAAACCAAACAGATTTCAAAAATGAAAAACAAAGGAAAAAAGAGCTAGAAAAACATTCTTACATTTGCACCAAGTGTATCCTTTTTGTTTAGGTAAATTTTAATCCTTGCTTTCTTAAATTTACATAACATGACATTCATGCAAAGGCAAAAAGAAAGGCAAAGACAACCCCACAACCACACAATTACCAGAAACTAATTTATACAATAAATAAGAAGATGTCACGTTTCGCTAACTTTCGCTAAACAATTTAAATGAAGAAGGATTTGATGCTATGCACACCTTTTGCTTTTATACGTTTTGCAATTGACTCTTATATTATATGATGCTGATGTTGATGTTGATGCTGATGCTGCGGGATTATTTAATCATTAAACAAACCCTGAAGTGAAGAAGGTGCCTTCTGTTACTGGTGGTATAGTTATATGAATGTACCTAACCTACAAACATATTTACATTGCGCATCGTTGAATTTAATAAATAATTAATTTACATTAGTCAAATGGGATTAGTTTCGTACAAATTTCAAAATTGTCATAAGTACAAGGAGACTGTAGGTAAAGTATTCAAAGGACACGCAAAAGGATTAAATTCACATCTATGGAAATTTATAGATATTTATATTCCCTAATAAATTAAGCAATTTGAAAGAAATTAATGGTTAAAAGATAAAATATGACAAAATCATTAATATTTCCTTCTTTATTGTATACGTATTCTTACATATATAGTTAACATGATAAGGGATGTCCTTTTCATACCCGTATCCTTGAGAAAAGTATCGGTTTCAAAAGAAGAAGGTTGACCACATTTTCTCAAGTGACTTTTCACTAGAAATAAATTATAACAAAATCAAAACAAAAAACACCAACAACAACAAGGACTCCTTTAAGGATAATGGTAACATCTATTTTGTTAAGTAAAACAAAAACCCATCAGGAGGATGAGCACTCGACTTGTATATATATTTACATAGGTGTGAGTTTTTGTGTGTATTGAGTTTTTGGGGTTTTATAATATGAGAAAACTATTACTGTGTATTTTGGGGTTGTTTGTGGTTTCTCAGTCTCAGCCCCAAAAACCAAACATATCTATTTCTATATAAAGTACAAGTAGTTTGCAAGAAATGAAAAATAAATTTAAACCAAAACCATATTTCAAGCTCGTAGATATAGACTTTCAAGAGGTTAAATTGAATGGATTTAAAATACATCTATGGCTAAAATAATAGGGTCATAATTTAATATTTGGAATATAAATCTTAATTTTCAAAATTTAAAGTTAATGGGACTAATTTTAGTAATGTTTTTAAATTTGTAATTTTTTTTTGTAGTTTTGGAGTCTATTTCCTACAGGCTTCAAACCATGGCTTGTCAAAAAATAGGAACACTTCAAATAACAAAACAGATTTCAACAAAAATTGTATTTATTTATAGATTACCTTACACTCAAAAAATTTTCCTGGTAGGCAAAATCTGGCCGAAAATTCCAGCCAAAAAACTGGTACAAAAGTCCAGATTTCGTGGTAAATAACTCCAGATTTCCTGGTAAAAGTAAATCTGGTTTAATTTACCAGGCAAAATCCTCATTCAAACCCTCCAAGTGGGCAATGATCACCACAGTAGTCCTGTGCGTTTTTGGCAGGATGGTGATTAGCTAGGGTTGAGTTGGATCGCTGAAATGTCGTAACTCCTCAAGAGTGCAACGTTCGGAAACCCAATTTAATCATAGTTTAGAGGTCCCTAATATCAGTGGTGGTGTAGGCGTACTTGCTCGTTAACGAGCGTTAACGAGTGGGCTAGTGGCTTTCTTAGCAAAAAATCTAAACCGACCTGCGGCAACTCAACGTCAAAGCGAGATAGGTATTTCGAGGGTGACAAGCCCGAACCAAAAAGGCAGAAGGTGCTTTCCAACAGCACAACAGCCGTCAACAAAGATCTTTCCTTCAGCGACGCGCTCAAATGTAAGATAATTGCCGCGGTCATTGACAGGAGTCATGTGGATGGTAACATCTCTCATGATCATTGGGCAGAGGTCAAGGCTCACCTCGGTTTCAGATTTTTATCTGTCATCGAGGAAAATCCGAGGCCTCTCCCAGACACAGCCGATGCAGGATGGTACCAAAATCGTATCAAACTCATCGCCTGTGGTGATCAGAGATCTTTCGATCTATACAGGGCTGCTGTCAATGGCTTACCAGAAGTCTGGCCGGTTGCCAAGCTCGAGGTTGTTGCAAGGGAGAATATTCCTTGCCGGCCAAGAGCACGTATAATGGTCCCGGCTCTTCACAACTGTCCAGACATGATCATAAAACTGATCAGAACAAGTAATCCGGACCTGACTACGCACGACTGCAAAGTACCAAAGGTTGAGAAGGAGACAGTGGGTCACTGTAGATCGGCTCTCGTGCTGATCAATAGGGAATCACTGGCTCCACTGGCCGCGACCAAAGGTGTTATTAGGTATGGTTTTGATGAAATCATGATCCGTATATACAAAAAAGATGAAGATACGCTAAACACAAAGAAAACTCTTCAGTGGAGGGAAGCGCTTCATTGGCAACGAAAATGGAAGTCGATGCAACACCAAAAGTAGAACCATCGACATCCACAACCCCAAATGAGCCATCCAACGTGGAGGCTAAAACTACAGTCGACAGTAACTCCGACATGGAGACTGAAGACGCCACCTTAGGCATCACCCGGAGTGAGGAAGACCTGCTTAGGTCCTCCTCAGACGAGGAAAACGCCTACAAAACAGTGGTCGAGGTTGAACTGACTAAAAGTAGCAATGCTGCGATTAGTACAGATCAATCTCCATCACGCTATCATGGCCACGAACAACCTGATACTCCGACTGCATATGAACAAGTAAGACATCGTCTTAATACAGGAGCCGTGGGTCCCAAACTCCATCATCAGAGGTCTCAGGACTCCTGGCTATAAAATATTGTATGCATCGGAGAAAGGTGAACCAAGGTCATGCATGTCTAAGCTCTACAATTGGAGTAAGAACGGGACACTCTGAGGCTAGGGGTCTACACAAATGACCTCTGTAGAAGCTGCATGGACGAGGAGGAAGAGGAAACAGTCCAACACCTTCTATGTACATGTACATGTCCAGCACTCTCTATTAGAAGGAACTACTTTCTCGGTAATCCCTTCTTCGATAACACCAGTGAACTGGCAACGATTGACACAAAACGTCTCTCTAATTTTATTAAAAGTACAAAATGGTTTGTTTAAATTCATTACTCTCCCATGAGTAAAATCATTAGTGGTATCACAATGGACCCTTGCGGTCTACGTGTGTCAATGTCATCTGGACAGCCACTCCAATCTAACCTACCAGAAGTTTGGTTTCCTGGTAAAATTTTGATAGAAAATTTTCTGGCAAATATGACCAGCGTCCTAATAGAAAGTATTTTTTTTTTCCTGGTAAAATGAAGATTATCTGGAATCTGATAAATAGAGCCAAGAAATTTATTTTCCCGGTTTAATCTACGAGATTTATAGGACGTTTTTCTAGGAAAAAAAATTCCTTTTATATTTTACCAGAATTCTCTTATATTTTTACCAGACAAAAAAAAATATTCCTAGTATATTCTACCAGAATTCGGGTACATTTTTACTAGGAAATAAAAATGTCCTGGTATATTCTACCAGAATACTGGGTTTATTTTTGGTATAATTTTTACCAGAAAGAAAATTCGCCTAGTATATTTTATCCAAAATCCGGTGTTTTTTACCAGGAATACTTCAAAAAATATCCTGGTAAAATTTACTAGGATTTTCCGGAAGGAATCTAAAAAACAATTTTTGTGGATAAATTTAGCGGGAAATCTGGTAACCAGTACCAGTTTTTTTTATTATGAGTGTAGTGGACGAAACTAGGTTTTTTTTCTAAACAAATAAACACTAAGTCAGCGTTGCCGCCAAAAAATAAATTTTCATGCCACGTTTTTTCAAAAAACGTGTCATCTATGAAATTTTCGTGCCATACAAAAATAAAACTCAAGTTGTTCTTTAAAAATAAATATAAATTGAATACTATTACTATTAAAAAAAATCACTTCCTCTATTCGTGCATGAGTAGGTATTATTATTAAAAATTATATAGGTATAAATAATATTAAAATATAAATACGTAATAAAGCTTTGTTATAATAAGTTAAATAAATAAATTAGCTGAAGGTTAAAATTTTGACAATTATTAGGCCTAATAATTTCATTATATGACATTATAGCATTAATTGTTTTGTATGACAATTTGTTTTAATATTATTTAGCTTTAAAAACACTCGTTTTGCTGATGCATTTCCGTGAGTCAAACATAAATTTGGAAATATTAATAAACATTGCTTCATCAATTATATTTTTTAATTTATACAACTTAAGCCTTACGTCTTTGAATCTACAAGAAAAACGCTAGCCCAAAAATTTTTCTTATAACATCTTTCTCGCACTTAATAGATGAGAAAATTCTGATATCAAAATATTGAAGTGTGGCAAAATACTTTTTATGTTTGAATTATTTCTTAAACGCATTTATAACATTAACATTAAATTAAGTTTTCTTTCAAATTCTTGTGAAAGTTTTTTTATAGAATATTTGACAATCTTTTAAAACATTAAATTTTTCGTTAGTCTCTAAATTTCGAACCTTTTCTGTGCATTCAAATCCCATTATTGCATTTGAAGAATTAACATAATCTTCTTTAAAAAATTTTGTTTTTACGAAAATTTGGTGAAAAATAATTGTTTCTGAAATTAATAAATTTATTTTTGGGGCTTCGCTTTGAAATGACAATAAATTTGTCTGTAGAAGGTAGAACGTAATCCAAAAAATTGAAATATCATTTTATTCTGTTATCGTTTAGAGGTCAAGGAGTCCTTTTGACTTTTCACTGTTTTCTTCTTTGAGAAAAAACCATCCAATTTTTTAACAAACATTTAATGCCACAAATGCAAGCCAGAGAGTTGAAATCATTTTTGGAATTTTGTTTTGTTTAATAGTGAAATATTCTTGAAAAACCGCCATTTTACTTTGCCGTTTAGGATTGTTTTTAAAAAACTATATAGGTACATCTTTGGCTAATTCATGTATTGTAGAGCACGCATTTGAAATACATATTTGCAACGAATGTGAAGTGCAACTGCTTGAGCAAATATTGAACTAATCTTTTTTTACCAATTAAGTTTGATATGGGAATATTATAAGTATCTAAAAAATCAAGTATATGGTTCTTGATAAACTGTTGTTTTAATGAATATTGACACTGCGTTTACACTATGAGTTGAAATTTATGTGAAAATATTGACATAATAAAACGTGCCATATTTAAACTTTTCGTGTCACCGTGCCACGAGAAAATTTCCGTGTCAAAATGGCACGATTGTGCCACATCGGCAACGCTGCACTAAGTTGTCCTGAAATTTAACTTCTATTTTAAATTTATTTACCACACCAAGTTCTAAAATAGGACGATTTAAAAATGCTAAAAATAATCAAAAGGGTGTTGTTTTAAGGCTAAGTTAAAACATAACATTTCCCTTAATAATAATTATTTTTTTGATTACTTTGCAAAGTACAAATCTCTTTCCTCTAGGTACAGTTTAAATCATTTAAGTAATTCATCTAGCTTCTGGGAATTCTCATAAGTTATGAGTCTTCATTTGACTCTATAGGAAGTTTTGAGAAATCTTGAATGTAATGCTTTAGTAATTTTGAAAAATAAGTTTTAGAGGTAGTTTTAAGTGCTGATTTCGAATTAAAGCTTTGATTTTAAGTATCTGGTCAAATCTTATATGTGGAAGAGGACTGTTGAATAGAAAACAGATTCGTTACAAAAGCAAATGTTTTTTTTAAACCGTTTTGCCTTTTTCTGTTAAAAACCCTTTTGGCATAAATGGTTTTTAAAATTTAAGTGAAACAGTTTAAATCTAACACGTTATGCAGTTTTTTTTTTAAATCTTTTGAAATACTAAAAAAAAATATTTTAATTGAATATTGGAGATAAGGATTATAGGTTTAAAAAACCATCACAAAGAACTACTTCATGAATTTAAATAGCGTCAAAAATTCTTGTTTTGAAAAACTTGAAGTGAAGTTGTTTTGAAGTGGAATATAAACTAAGCCATCTTAACCCATCGAAAAAGTTAAATTTGACTGGCAGGAGAAACCACTTGGCTACCATTTTTAAATGTGATATTTAGATGAATCGCAAAATGTGTTAATAAGCGCATAACTCAACAACGCCTTGACCAATTTAGCCAATTCTTTTTTTTAAAGTTCGTTGAAGTTCAAAGATAGTTTTTACGGCGAGAAACATTTGAGTAAATGACGAAAAAACAGCCTTTTCTTTTCCCCATACAAATGTTTTCTCACTAAATCGTAATCAATTTGAGCTTTATTGTTATTGTATAAAGTTCATATTAAATTACAAGCATTCAATGTTATCAAAGTAAAGTAGGTGTATTCCTAACGTCAAAGCTCATATCTATCAAAACAGTGTGGTGCGTGTGCGCGTTGGAGCACTGAATACATCGTTGGATGAGTTCAAAGTCGCTTCCGAAACTCATGTTTCTTATAAATTACTTTTGGCACGCAAGGTAGAATGCATCAGTGTCGAGTTGCTAAATCAAGTTTCAAAACCAAGTTGGAAACATATCCTCTAAACAACTCATTGACATTGTTGATTGACAGTTAACGCAATCAAAATATGAGCTTATTCAGAAGGTGCTTCCAGAGGTTTCTCAAAATTACAGAAACCATGATTGGTTGAGCAAATGAGCTATATTGGCTACAAAAAACATAGATGTAAATTCAAATTCAAGATCAAATTACAGTCGAATCGAGGATATGTAAATCTGTTGGTTAGGCTACTAACCAAGGTGATGCAATCAACTATTAACCGGAATGTTTAAACTCGCTGGATTTGTCAGGATTACTACCTCACAATCTTCAATTAAAGGTTGGATTAATAGTTATAACCTTGTGAAATATCAACCAACCGCGTCTTTGCAACCGTACAAGGTTAGCTATAAAAATTTTACTTAACAACGTGATAGAAGCATCTATACTCAAAGGAAAGTATAAAGGAGAAGATGTTCTCATACCGCGCTTCCCAATGATTCCGACTGATGCGCCATTTGAGTTTAAACGACTACAGTTTCTAGTGCAAGTATCCATAAACAAGTCCCATGGGCGATCATAAAGTGTTTGTTGCATTGACCAAGAAACCCCATGTTTCACACACAGTTTACGTAGAAACAAAAAACTGCCACATCACAAATCTTTATGACAGGACAAGGTCCGCTCGTTTTTAGTAAAAAAATAATCTTCAAATATTAAATTTAGTACTGACAACTTTCTTTTTAAGTACCACAATTCTGTGACAATTTTTCTTAACATTTGTATTGTTTTTAGCTTCCCAAAGCAGCTAACAACCATTTCGTTCATAAATAATTTCGTCCCTATTTTTTGTTTTTTGAAAAATGAGTCCGCTTCTGGGGAGGACTGTTTTTTGCAAATCTATCTACGGAAGCTATTGAATGTTTTCTGAACCTTCTGAATAACTGCTTTAGAGCTAACTCGTTTGTCAAAATCTCGCTGCAGAGTTTTTGATGTTATGAATTGATGAGCTTAAGATTTTCTGATTAAAGTTGTTCTGTCTCTAAAAGTCATTCTTGAAGCTTCACATTTTGACAGATTTTTGCATAGTTTTGGTCTACTCGATCTTGTAATGAGTTCAAGATGTTTTCTTTATTTCTACTTCTATATGGCACATTTCAATAAAACTTATCTTATACATTTCTCCCAGATAAAAAATCTCAACAAAAGTTTGATATTTTTAACCAAACAAGACTAATTTATAAGATTTCTCCAAGTGTTCCTAATATTTTGGCTATTGCTTTATGTATGTATGTATTTGGATATCTAAATGGTACATTGTCTTTTATAATCATATCGTCTTCTGATTTGTATTGACTTGGTGTTTATTTTTCTTATTCCTTGTTTTAGATAGATAGATAGATAGAAAGATAGATAGATACATAGATAGGTATACATAAATATTAAACTGAGCAATGATTGGGATTGGGATAGAGAATTAATTAAAACTTCCTCGTGACAATTCGCATGGTGTATTGTTATATCATATATAATTGGGTTTGGAAATTAAAAAGTTTTTGTTTTCAGGGGGACTTTTTAGTACATATAAATTGTTAAGTTACGAAGCTCTTTTTCGAGCCTTTTTGTTGTGAATGTTGTTCTCAGTAAAATTTTGAAATGGGTTGTAAATATTAAGAAAATTACTTTTAAAAAAAAATTGTCTATGTAAATACTTCTAAAAAAAGCAAGTATACGCCTAGTTCACCAAAGAAAACTAATTCATAAAAATATTAAAACTATAATTTAACAAAATTGTTAAATTTTAAAAAAGGACTTAAGTGATAGAATGATTTTAAAGTGTTCAAAAATATCAGTTTTTTAACTTCCCATAGAAAGTTATTGTAATGGGTCCGATTTGTTAAATTGAAAATTTTGACGTACGTCCGTGCGTCCGTACGTTTTTTTCGTCGTCCATAGCTCAAGAACCAGAAGAGATATCGATTTCAAATAAATTTTGTTATACAGATAATAAGGCAGAAAGATGCAGAAAGGGCTCTCATGAAAATTGCGTGGGTGGCTTTTTTACCATAGCAGTTTGAAAAAAGGTGAACATTTTGTTTAACCCTAAATATCTTACGAACTAAAAACGCCAGAGACTTGAATTATATTTTATATAACATAACGTGATATCAAAGAAGAATATTTTTTCGAAAAAAATAAATTAAACGGTTTTTTTATAAATCAAAAAAAAAAAATTGTCACCTCCAAAATTTTACGACTAAAATTTGATTTCATCTCCAAAACAATTTTGTGCAACGAAAAATAATGTTTTTGACATCTGATCAAATTGTGAGACCAATCGAATTGGCAGTTTTTTTTATAAAAAATAAGAATCTCAAAAAAAGCATTTCTCAATGTTGGTAAAAATTAATTTTCGATTCAAATATCTTTTCAAAAACTGTAGCTATTTGCTTTAAACTACTTTTATCTTTCAACAAATATTGTTGTTAACATTCAATAAAATTTTGAAAAAAAATCGAATTGACAGTTTTTGTACAAGTAATTTCCTAAAAAAAAATTTACCAAAACTTGGTAAAAATTTACTTTCGACTCAAGTAGCTTTACAAAAATAAAAATGTTGGCTTCAAATTTATTTTATTTTACAGAAAATATTGTTTTAGTTATTCAGCAATTTTTATATAAAAATCCAACAATCCGTTTTTTCATAAGAAATAAAACCTACAAAAAATATTACGCAAATTTGGTATAAATTGATACCGAGTATATATAGATAAACTTTTAAGCAAGACAAATCGACAGACAGGATGGGAAGTTATCAGTGTGGCTCGCATCCCAGCCTCTTTTTTAAAATATTTTATAGTCGAGCAAAAACATTTCAATATTCTTGTAACATCAAACGTGACACATTTTGGTGAAATCAACAATCATTTGAAGTATAAATTCACTGTTCACTTTTGTTTCCTCTATCGAAACCTTTATTCAGACTCCATTATTTTGATTCCATCCAATGAATATTTCGCCCTGTTCTGGCACTGAAATCGTTGTTACGGGCGATTTTAATGTACGCAATCCGTCATGGCTTCAACATTTGGGTCAGAAAACAACCGAAGGGGTGTGTGCTAAGATTTGAAGAGTTGAACCAACTCAAATATGGGACGTGGTAGAAATGGCAAGAAACACTCTTGACTTACCTCTGACCCTGTTAAGTACATTATTAGTGTTCTATCTTTTCTAGGCGCATCTGACCATTGTGTTGTATCTTCAAATTTCCTTTGCTAAAACACTCCAGTTAAATTAAGACTTCCTAAGAGAAGCGTTTAGCAATATGAAAAAGTCAACTGGGACGGTCTTAACAAATATAAGTTAAAGAACTGGTCACTATGCTTCCTAGATAGTGAATTTGACGCCAGCGCTGATATAATTACAAGTTTGATTATCTTGGGAATGTGAAGTTTTATCTCGAATACGGTTAAAAGCATCAAAAATAAGGAAAACTCATGGTTTGATTCGAGCTGTAAAGAGGTTATTGAGTTCAAGGGAATAAGTTTCCCTTGCTTTAAAGCCAACAAAACTTGAAAAAATTCAAAAAAGTCAGGAAGGCCCGCAAATCCCATATTCGACGGTTGATTTGTCCATGACCAAAAATTACTGCAAGAAATAATGAAATTTCCCAATGGCAATACAAATTTTTGGTCATTCATAAAAAACATGAGGTATTCTTCCTCGGTTCCTAAGTTTATTGTCAATGAAATTCTATTTGTTAGCCCCTTAGAAAAAGCTTATCTCTATGCTAGGCAGTTCGACACCAATTCAACGCTGCCATCAGTGAGTGTTATGACTCCACTTGTACTTGAGTGAGTTATGGGACCAATCTTTTTTCGCAAGATCTTAATACACGTAAATCAGATGGTCCGGATGGTTTCCCCGCTCTTACTCTGAAGAGGTGTTCTTTAAAGCTGTCTAAACCACCACGGCAGCTTTTCCATCTGTCCTACTATTCAACCCTTTTCCGAGCGGATGGAAAACAACATTTGTCCAGCCCATTCTCAATAGCGCCAAATCTTCCTTACCTTACGTTACCTTTTTTCAGCTCAAAAAATATCTCAAAGATCGAATGCTTCCTAATGACCGACAATACGACTTTCATAGCAATAGGTCCACTGGTGATCTCATGTTTTATCTCACCGAATAGTGAAACAAATCTTTACATCGTTTTGGAGACAGTAAGATTATTGCACTTAATTTTTTAATGGCATTTGATAGATTTTAGCATTAAGCTTTCTTATCAAAAATGCGTGCATTAGTAATTGATGAATTTCTTCTTCTTTGGGTAAGTAGTTATCTTTCGCACCGTTCGATGCAAGTATTATTGGACTGGTTCACATTTGATACCCACAAAATAAATGTTGGTATGCCCCAAGGCTCCGTTTTGTCTCCGACAATTTTAATTATTTTTATACATAATAGTTTGTATTTACCACTTAATTGTTTCGCTGTTGACACCTTCAGCTTTTCATATTTGTGTTCAGATTCTCATTCTTTTTCTCCGGATGTTGACTACCAACAATAGCGTATAGTAACATTATTAAATTCCGGTATTGATAGCATTGACCAATGTGGCATACACAAAGCGTAACCCTCCCACATTGCCCCTATCCATAGGTAGTACTTGTATCAAAGAAACTGAACATCTTTTAGCTCTAGGTATGTGCATCACAAACCACTTATTGTGAAGCAATCACATATTTGATATAGCCAAAAATTCTGCTTTCTCTGACGATACAAAAATATCTGAACCCCTTCTGATCAGGTTATAATTTACAAAGCTTTTACTTTCTCAAAACTCGTGTATAATTCCCTTATCTGAGCTGGTGACCTAATAACGTAATTAATTCCTTTAGGCAGAATTGAAAAGAGATCTCTAAAATTGTAAGGCCATCGTTTCTTTACTTAGACACTTGGTGCTTTTAAATTAAATAGTCATTTTTATTTTTTCAAATGAAAGAGTTCATTTTTATTACTGTTAAGTGCAGGAATTTGTTTTTAAGCCGCACTACATAAATCTTAAATGTTTTACCAATTACATTCAAAATCAATGTGCATCGATATCTCCTTTTTAATCCTTTCCTCCTTTTTTAATTGCTTTGACAGGGTCTAATCATCATAAGGGTATTCATAACCCCTTGAGTGCGTACACAATTTTAAACAAAATTTTTAAAACTTCAAAGTCAAAAATATCAGATTACCTTAAAACGATTTTCAAGAATTCATTAATTTCTGTATTTGAAATTAAACTCAATCGTATATACCCTGCGGTTAAGTAAATTCTCCATTCCGGAACACTTAATTTTCCTAGAAAATATTGGATATGGTTCTCGGAATTGGAAAGATGCAGATGTGGATTCAAAAATATCCACCCAAAGCACATTGAATCATAATAAAGTTTGTTTTTTAAAACTGACAGCCAACTAAAGGCGCCAAAGTAAATGTTTATAGAATAGAAGACGACCAGAAACGAAATATAATTTGTAATTCTACGTAAGCACATGAAAAAAAGCTATTTATTTAACCTTATGTATACAATGTTTACAATCTATTCATTGCCTTAGGATAAGTGAAAGTATTATTGGGCCTTATGCTAATAACTAAAATTTACGTTTTATTTGATTTTTGTAAAAGTAAAAATGAGGTAAGACAGAGGTAATAACTGAACAGATTAAAAAGCCCTTAAAATAACCAATAAAACACTAATCCAAATCGGGTTGCAGTCTGATCCGCTCATGCTTTGGTATAATTTTCATTTAAGCATCGTCATATAATAAAAATTGCTTCATCATCGTCCTTTTTATTTTTCTTCTATTTCTCAAGTATCAATCAATACCACCAATCACAATTTAAGTTGTGAACAAAAGTTAAGAAACACATGAAAATAATACTCTTCTCTTCAATAATAATAATAATGCCCCATTGCTGTATTATCAGACCAATAAAATTGATTTCCCTCAAGAAATATTCTTTTCCTTCATCGTCTTCGTTTACGTTTTCGTCCTCGTCACAGAAATGATAATGACTACAAAAATAACTATGCACATGTCATTATAGCTAAAGCTGTGTATAGCTTCTATAGCGTCTATAGCTCGTATAGGAAGTATCAATAGGAAAAAAGTTTCAGAAAGAGGTTTATACATTGGAGCACTCTTATAGCGAACTATGTCCCATCCAGTGGGCATTGTTTTTCTTCTTCATCATAATCATCATTATCATCATCATCTTCAGGATCATGGAATGAGGATGGTGTGGTGATTCCTTGCAACGAAGGTATTGGTATGGTTCGGTAGTGGCTTTGGTGAAAGTATTTATGATTGTGTTCATTGTATTATCCTTTTTCCTCCTTTTTCTGGTGGTTCAGTTTTTATTTTCGTACTTTGTGCTTTATTATCCTCCAATATTTGCTTAGGTTGTGGCTCGTGCTTTAGGAAAAAAAGCATTGTTAGCGGCTTGTGCCTCTGGGGTAAAATTTCACTGGAGAAATAGATGAGAAGAAAATAATATTTTTAGCAAAGCATTTTCAATATTTGCTTGGTAATAATTTTGTTTCTGTCCACGATGCGATAAAAACTGTTTTAAAGAAATTGGAAATTAAAATACATCAGAGCCAAATTTAAAAATGTATTTTTAAATTGAAAAATATTCTCGTACACTCATGTCATAAGTATATGAAGCTTTAAATTCTTCGTGTAGCTTTAAAACTGTTGATGACTGCGGTTTGAGTTCACAACTTCCAACGAAATTATTAATTGAGTCATAAAAATAACATTTTCTTGGGAATTATTTATGAGAAAAAAAACAAAACTTTGCCTAAAATTATTAATCTTAAGTTAAATATAAAAGTAAGGTAAGAAAAACAACATTATACTAAAGCTATAGGAGGTATCTAGGTACTTAAGAGGAAAATTAGTATGCCCACGGGAGAGTTTATAAAAAGCTATAAGGTGCTGTGATTTCTTATTAAATTCTAATTTACAATTTTTTAAATTGGTCTATAGAAACAAATAAATTATATTAGCTTCAGGGAAAGGCAAAAAATTACTTAATTTAAATCAGAGTAAATTTTGGTATATTTTGAGATAATTTGAATTAAATTACCGTTTTGTTTTTTTTTTTTCGACGAGCATTAATAGGTTCTAGGAATTTTAAGGGTTTGTTTGTTGTTATTAAGCTTCTTGCGTTTTTAATTTATATCGCCTCTTTTTAAAGGAAGATTTAAGATGTACTCATATTAATCAAGTGATCAAACATAAAAAAAAAATATATTGACGAAATAAGAAGTTTCTACGTAACTTAACAGCGAACTATTTAAGATTTTTTTATTTGAAGGGTCTTACAAAACGTCTGCCAAGTAGTGTTTATGAATGCTTAAATGCAATCACAGTTGAAGAAGTTTCGTTCTTTATGAAGGAGTAATTTAAGAACTTTGCGTGTAAGTTAAAAAAGCGTTATGGCCTTTAGCTCCCTAGTTTTTAATTTGAATTGAAGCTACAATATCTAAACCACTTCAAGTGTTTTAAATAAATTTGATTGCCTGGATGACAGCAAAATATTAGCCCAGTTTATGTATTGGTGATTTTTAACCAGAGCAATTTAAAAATATTGTAGTACCCGTGGCATGATGGTTAGTGCGTTGGACTGTCATGCAAGGGGTCTTGGGTTCAATCCCTGCCTGTGCCACCTTAATTTAAAAAAATTAATTTTCGCGGGTACTGCCTCTTGCGAGGAATTGACAAATCCTTCAAGAGTAATTCTTGTCATGAAAAAGTGCTTTCTCAAACTAGCCGTTCGGATTCGGCATAAAATTGTAGGTCCCCTCCATTCCTGACAACATTACTCGCACACAGAAATGGTTGAGAGTTGTAAGTCACTAGGCCCTGGTTCACAACGGACTGTTGCGCCACCCCATTTGATTTGAATTTAAAAATATTAAAATTTGGCTAACTTTAAATATCTCACAAAATAATAATACTAGCGTTTTTCATGAAATTTAGTCTTATACATTGAGACGTGATTTTGGCTTGGAATATCTCAAGAATTATTAAAGTAACTGCATTCTGTACTGTTGGTACTATTGGGTTATTTTTAAGAAAAATCAAAATAAAGGGATTTTCAATTGGCGCGGGTAGATTTTGGCGCCCAATAGCGGCCATTTTGTTTTGATGACATCTGTCAAAGCTTTTGTTTTTTATTAAGTTGGTTATACCAAATCAATATGGCAAGTTACACGATTGAACAGCACGTTGCGCACCTTGCCCCCATTTTACGGTAGACGTGGTGACCCTTCACAGTCGACTTTTCAACGTTTGGTAGCCAAATTAGAGACGACAGGTTTAGTAAACAATCGCAAACACCCGTACGTTCAAGGAACGCAAGATCGGCCGAGTACATCGCCGCGGTCCGTGAAAGGGTACAACAGAACCAAAGTTAGTCTATCTATTCCTTGCCGTGCACAACAACTCGGCATTTCGCAGACTTCAACTTGGCGAATTTTGCGTCGGGACTTGGGCCTACACCGGTACAAGATCCAACTGACTCAGGGGCTTAAGATTCATGAACATGGACGACGTCGTTTGTTTGATGACTGGACTTCGAATGGTTTGGAAGAGGAACCCAATTTTGGCCAAAAAATCATATTTAGTAATGAAACGCATTTTTGAATGAATGGCTGTGTTAAGAAACGTAATTTCCGTACATGGGACGACACCGAAAAACGAGAGGTTCACCAGGTGATAATGCATTATCAAAAAGCTACAGTTTGGTATGAATTTTGGGCTGGCGGCGTAATTGGCCCGTACTTTTTTGAAAACTTCGTTATTGAGGCGGTAACCGTCAAAAGCGGGAGCTATATAAAAATGATAACTAATTTCTTATGGCCCAAATTGAACAATATGACCTTAGACGACATGTTGTTGCAGCCGGAAGGCGCTACGTAACACATAGCAAACGCCACGATTCACATTTGACATGAACGATTTGAGGATAAGGTTATCTCTTGCAGAGGCGATGTGAATTGGCCACCAAAGTCATGCTATTTGAACACCCCTAGACCTTTTTCCTGTGGGATTTCTTGAAGTCACAGGTCTATGCAAATAAACCGATCGATGCCCTAAAGGTGAACATAGCACAGGCCATCGCTCGAATTTAGCTGGACCTATGAGAAAGAGTCATTGAAAATTGGACCACTCGAATCCGTGCCATCTTAAGAAGCCGTGTCGGGCATTTGAATGATTTCATATTCCACACTTAATAGCATACATGAGCCTTTCAAATACAAAATAATTTTGTTAATACCTCACACACAGCTTGGTTTTCATTTCAACATATACCCGCCCTTATTAAAATAGTCTTTACAAAAACCCTGATACAAAGTCTTTAAAATCGGTTTTGGCAAAAGTATCTTAGGAAAAAAACGTATTGAAATCAAACTTATTTTATCATTTGATAAATATAATCCAATCACCAATTTTATTTCACAGAAAACATCTTACAACAAAAATTACAAGCGTATCCTCGTTTACCAACAATACCATCGCTTAGGTTTTAAGATCTGTCATTGTTGCCGAGGAACGCAAATAGTAGTATAAAATGGATGGCTTAAGTCATTGAAACTTTTACACAGTATTTTAGATTGAAGAAATCTTCGTGAACAAAATTTAACTTAACTAAATTGTTTTAGAAAGACCAATTTAACATTTTTTTAAACTCTCCGTTTAAATAAGCTTTATAAAAATCTTTGTAGTCAAACGTGAGACCACTTGGCGACTGTAAAAATTTACGATCTTTAAATTTTGTAGTCAAATTGTAAACGAATTTAAAAAGCTTCTAAACTTTTTTACAAATCTTCTATTATACCCTGTGGTTTAAAACTCTGAACTTAATCAATGAAAATTATAAGCCAGCATGATTTGATGACATTTTATAAGAATTCAACACTAGATATCTTGGAAATAACAATCTAGAAGAGGAAACAAACCCAAAATAGTCTTCAAAAGCTTTGATTTGCGCTGTTCTTAAATAAGGAGATTTGCATCTTCGAAGTAACTACAGGAGTATATTGGCCGTTCCATGTTTTCGAAAAATATATAAAAGATGAGATGGGTTGAAGAGAACAAACTTCTTAGTCAAAATGTAAAATGTGGTTATAGTCCAGTGAAAATAGACATTTGATCTAGCCAAAATTCGCATAGAGTTGAAAATTGGCAGAGACGTTAAATACCTCATTATAATTTAAATGTCAAAAATTCCCTTTAATCCTCCTTGTGCAAAAAATTCTATTCAAGGTCAAACATACAAAATTACGGTTTTTTCCATTTGTCTTGGAAACGGTATATTTCATCGTGATAATAGATCAGACAAAACATGTAGATCACACAATTTTCTACAAAAATGGTCAACAACTTTTTCTGATAAGACTCACCATTCGTGAGATATCGCGGTTTTAAAATTACAAAATTCAGATTTTACATAATATGCACACATTTCCACACCACCTATGAGGTAATGTACTTGGCGCATTTTTTTTAACGTGGTTTCCCCAGTAGGTATAGTCCACGATCCATTCTAACAAAGAAAGTTTGATCAGATGGTATCCTATTGATTGAAAGACTGGTAATATTGCTAATGATCGAAGATCCATCGCGCTCCAAGATGGGTGAGGTCACTTTCCACTTGATCCGCGGTCTTCCTCTACTGCGCTGTCTTGTGGGTGTGTATTTAAAGACTTTCCAGGCTTTAGCATTGGTTTCTATACGCTCTACGTGACCCAGCCATCTTAGTCGTTAGACTTTTACCCTTCTGGCTAAGTCTTCGTCGCTGTACAGCCCGTACAGCTCGTCATTCCATCTTCTCCTCCACTCCTCTTCGATGGATACGGGACCGTAGATTACACGAAGAACTTTTATATCGAACCGACCTAAGGTGCTTTCATCCGCTTTTGTCATAGTCCATGCTTCTGCACCGTTTAGCAGGACGGGAAAGATTAGGCTGATCAGGCGTCCTCTTTATGAAGGTCATATCCTCTTTTTGATCTTAAAAACTTTTGTCCGGTGATTTAAAAAAAAAAAACGATTTGTCTTCTTTTTCGAGTTTCTCTCAGTTTTTCGATTTATATTAAAAAAAAATTTAAGTGTGAAAACAGCCTTAAAAGATTTTTCATCACAAACTGTTAAAAGTTTTATAATTTTTTTAAGAAATTGTCATTAATGGTTGTAATACGAATGACGTTTTGAACATTGAACAAAATTTAATTGAGCTGATTCTCTAGATGAATTCAGTTCTTTTATTTGAATATAAATTATTAAAAAAAAAAACGTTTTTTTAACAAGAAATAAAAAATATAAATTTTATAAACGCACATATTCACGAGAAAAGGGTAAACTATTTTGAAAAAATGTGCAATCTTGAATAATTTAGTGAACTTTTGATGATAGTCTAGTTTGTATTCGCGATTCCAGCTCATAATTCTAATATCGTGCTTATATTTTCATTAATAAACAATCAATGGACTGAGGACCGCAATAGATTAAAAATAGAAAACCTCAAAGCAATTCCATTTTTTAAGCATAATTTTAAATAAATGTCATGTACTGAGTTTAAGAATTATAATTTTCCAAAGTCCCGAAACTTTAAATAAATAATTTCTAATGACAAATACAAACCAAAATGTAAGTTAAAAATCATAAGAAAAAAAAACATTATAAAATGTTTCTTCTTAACTATTTTTCTTTCCATGGAAATACGGTGCTAATGAAACCTGAATAATATTCTTATATGTTTATATCGATACTTTTATTATCGATATATTATTATATTATGACTTTTTTTTTACTGTAACTTTTTTGTTAGAATTTAATATTTTGTTTTATTCAAATAAATTATAGAAAAAAATTGAACTTCTGTTATATTTTTTGATTTTGTTAAGTGTAATCTTTTCCTTGACTCTACATCTGGTCACCATAGGAATGATAAGGGTCTTATAAGGAAACATAGGAGTCTAGGTAGACAAAGTTCTTGACTACCTCAAAGTTACGTCTGTCGATGGTGACGTTTTGACCAAGACGTCGTTATGTCCTTTCTTGACGACAGCATGTATTTTGTTTTGCCCTCATTAACCGCTTAACCCGTTTTTGGCGCCTCTGCCTCAATGCTCTTAAAAGCCTCATTGACATCACGATTAGTTCTTTTTAGTAATTGGACATACTTTTTAAAGATAGTGCCTCTAGTGTTGACGGTTGAGCTCTGCATTATTATTTCAAGCACTATGTTAAACATCAGTTATCACCTTTAAAAGAATAGAAAGAGTTGTCTTATCGCCACTGCGTGAATCTCGATCTTGTTTATACCACTCACAGCTGTTGGTAGGACGCGTTTCAAAGATGTATAGCTAAGGTAGATGACTCTCTTTAACTTCAATGTTTAAATACAGTTCAAAGATCTTCAACAAGATTGATTTATAAAGATTTAAGCCAGTAATTATATTACTGACAAATTTTTCCTTTAACCAAAAAAGTATAATATATTTTTTTTTAAACAAAAACCGAAATGCTTAATTTAGTTTATAAACCACACAGCCCGATATGTAGATTGTGAGACACTTTATAGCTTTACTCGTATGCTTAATATTACAAGATATTCACAAGCTTTATTAAAGCTATATTTATACTTTAGAATAGAAAGCATGTTTTGAATGGGGATTCAGGTTGGAATATTTCTCTGCCTTACGTTACCGTAGCTGTTTTATATCCTAGTTTATTAAATAAAAGTTGTAAAGTTTGTGTAATGAAATGAAAATAATGTTGTTATTTGTATTTATATTCTTAAAGTGAATAACAAAATTGAATGTTTAATATGTTATAATTTTTCTAAAAGTAGGTTTTCTTTAACTTCTTCAATTTTGGAACAAACTTGAAATAAGTCAATCGAGGCAGACGTCAAATTTCACCATGCAAATATTCTTAGATATATATAAAGCTTTAAAATATAGAGAACTTTAATAAAGTACTTATAAAAATAATAAATAAAAACAAATCACATATAACTGCTAAACTTAACCAAAAGAATCGAATAACACCAAATAACAGATGATTTGTTAAGTTCATTATTTTTGACTTGCCTATATAAGCGCCTTTCAGCCAGGTCTACTTGATGTTTAGTTTGTTTTCCATTAATCAACTTATAACTCACTCTCTAACATACAGTCGATTTGTGATTACTTCAAGTCACCCAAAAATCAACCTCTCAGTCTTTCAATTCACAGTTAAGGTTTTTTATATTGTCTAGAGACTAACGTTGGAATCCGAAAATTCCCTTGACTCATGAGGTCGATCCACTGTTAAGTTGATTATTTTTCACTTTCCATACCATGTTATAAAAATTTCCATTTGTCATTCTCGCACAGTCGTAAATCAATATGTAGGCCCTAGTTTCCAGAGATCTGTCATGTCACCCATTTAATTTATTTAAATCCCAACACCCATTTCATCTATTTGCAACCCAAAAGGTGGTAGAATAAGTTACATAAAACAACAATTTGAAAATACTCAACTCATACTTCAATTTTGAATACCTATTACCTCATATCACTAAAGTATGCTTTCAAAACCTTATTTCAGCATGAATTTCTTCCAAGTTAAATACAAAAAAAAATTCCCTTTTTTTTTGCCTCCAGATTCCAAAGAGAGGCAAATATTTGTTCTAGCAATCATCACTACACTTTGTCGTGATAAGTTAACAGCGGACTACACACGTTCGCTCCGGACGACAGGACACACTCTCTTCTGATATTAGCAGAAGTAACCCCCAACAGCATCTTTTACCCTTGCTTTGCCTTGCCTTAACATCTCAAAACCACACACACAGAATTCAAGGATAACCGAGAGAGAGAAAGCGGACCCAGATGTCCTGTGCTATATTACTAGACAGAAACATCAGTATTCAACACAAAATCAGACATATCTATCTTTACGAGCATCTACACACTTTTTCACACAAAGTGGGTTTTAGGATTTAAGCTTTAAGGGCTGTTTATAGTATGTTCGAGTTTGGTCTTATATAGCTATTGCAGAAGAAGGTAGTGATGGTATAGAGGGTGTGCGATGTGGGGCATGTGGTATAGTTTTTGCCTCGGTATCCTCTAATCCTGTGTAAACTTCGTTTGTTATATCAATCTCGCACAGTTCAGCAGAATTCTGAGTTCTGAGTGAGAGTGTTAAAGTTCACGATGATGAGCAAGCAAAAGCAAGTATTATAACATGAAGCTTCGGCTTCCGTTGAATGCACGCCACGTCGTCGTCGTCCTTATTCTCGTCCTCGACATAGTCTCTCGTGTTCCTTGTAAGCAAATCTGAGAATCTGACAAAAAGAAAAAAGAACAAGTAGAAGAAAAATAAACAGAGTCATCGAGATTTAACAGCATTCCTTCGGAGATATATTCTATTTGTTGTTATTTTCAAAATGATGCACCACTTATGCCATCATCGATGGCTGCTCTGGGTCGGGTTGGGGTCGAAAATTTTAGCTCGTTACAAGGTTTAAATTTTAAAATGGATCTGGTTTAGCGGATGGTGAACAAAAGAACTTGAACTACCAACGATTTGGTAATGTTTTTATGTTTCTTTTTTTAGGGCGAATATTGGACTCATGAAAAATGTATTTTTTGATTTTTTATGAAACTTAACATCAGATGTGAGATCTGAATTTAAATTTTTAAATTTCGAGAATGTATACTTCTTGCATACTTTCTTATAATGTTTCGGACAGGAAATGAGCTGAGCTTGTTCATGCCAAGGATTTGGATTTCCCTGTTGTTAGTTTCGATGCGGTTTAGGATTTTGAAAAAGAAATGGAAACTTTAAGAACCAATTTATTAACTCCATCTTGAATTAAGTGTCTTTAATTATGATCTTTCAGTTCCGGTATCATGACCTAAATTAATTTTGTTTGAGAGGCCTATCGATCAAATAGTGTTTCTAGATGGCTATAGCATACAAAATGTCTAATGATTCTGGATGACAGAACATACGTAATTCAACTAACATCTTGGCAAATTAAGAGAATTGGATGAGTTTGCAACTTCAGACCACCTCGCAAGAACTATAGGGTAACGTCTTTCAAATCGGACCTTTCAGGTGTCCAGTTCAAATTACCTTATTTTTATCACACTCAAGGGGCTTCCTAATACTTCTTATGCCAGAGTATTAAAAAGAAGGGAATAGTTTTGGTAGAAGTCGTCACTGGCCAGTGCATATTTGCTTTGAATTTTTAATTATTACCAAGATGTGGAAAGACAGAGTGAAGGTATTCCACATTCATGAAATACGGTTTAAGATCAAATCCTGTTATTCAAAACAGTCATTAGCTTGCGCATGTCCAATTCGGTCACTTGAGCCTTCTTTTAATAGTGCCAAAAAGCTCATGACTCGTTTTTCATTGGAAATATGATTGGCCTAAAAAACTCGTTAAATGTTTCGTGGATACATATTAATATTTGAACGTTAGCTTCAGTCGAATTGGCTGAGAAAACTATTCCTCTAAACATTGGACAACATTCCCAACACAGCCTTAAATTTGCCGATAAGGCTTTAATCCGCCTTCAATATGAAAGCAATACATCCAAGATTCTGGAAACTCACTACTCTTATTACTAGTTATTCAGCTAAGTTTATCAGAGAAGTTGGCTAAAAGGTTCCGCTTCTGAACATCTTGATTTTTTTCCTGATGATTTTTGCCCCCGATTTCTGCTCCTCTTTCCATCTTTTTTGTCATTTGTTGTTGATGCATTATTCTATCCAACTCCTTCATTTTATGTCAAGGCTGCCCGCAACACATCGCCCATCAATAATAAAAACAGAATTGGTGACAGTTGTAACTCTGTCTACTGCTTCCTCTTTAAACTTTAAACATTTATGATTAGAGTAAAATTTATAAGATTTGACAATTGGGCCCACCAAAAGCTGCCTTTATAATAGAAATTCGTTTATCCGTCCTTCTCAAACCAAGTCAAATAAACTTCCTGCCCTACTGTCGCTTTAAAAACCCTAGCAATATAAATAAACAACACATTGAGTAGTAATCTGTTTTCACCACATTGATCGATTATGACCCTAAGGATATCGATGTTAAAAATGAAGAATAATTCAGTGAGCAATGCTTCATGTCAAGGGTCAAATGCTCTCCAGGTTTTGCTCTTCATCAAGTCTCCCTGTTTTTGGAGCTTCAGAGATGAACGTTTGCAGCAATTTGTTTAGTGAATTAAATGCTGCTTATAAAAATTCTGAAGGAATGCTGTCAAGCTCTAATTTTTTTTGGATCTTCAGTGATTTTATTCCTTGCTTCGGGTGCCGTGCGAATCAGAAAGTTTTAAATTGGAAAACTTAGAAGAAGTCAGATGTTATTTGGTTTGAAATGAAAGAAAAATGATGATTCTAAACAAACTCATCCTATATCAGCGGAAGACCTGCTATATCTTTTACTTGTATTTGTTTTAAGCTCTGAACACCAGTAAGTTGGATGTTGCTGTCGAATACATCATTTGAAACAAATGCGAAATGCTCCTTCCATCAAACTCATCCATAATAAGCAGGCACCTGCTATCTTTCACACTTTGATATTCGGAGCTCTGAACACCTGTGAGCTCTATGGCATTGGTATCAAGGATTTTGCTGTAGTAAATTTATTACAATACGTTGAACCTTTTCCATCTTCCTCTTCTTAACTTTATTTTATTGATATTTGGCCAATATTCTTCTTAAAGCCAGGTGCTATAAAAAAATATATTTATTTACTTAAGGTGGCAACAACAAACTTCTCCATCTAGCTCGGTCCCTACCTAGATATCTCCAGTTTCGCGCTTCAAGTTGGGTGAGGTCACATTCCACTTGTGCGCGCCACCTGATAAACGGTCTTCCTCTACTGCGCTGTCATTTGGGTGTGGAGTCGAAGCCTTTCCGGCCGAGCATTGGTTTCCATGCGCTCTACATGACCCAGCCATCTTAGTCTTTGGACTTTTACCCTTCTGGCTAAGCCTACGTCGCTGTAAAGACCGTACAGCTCGTCGTTCCATCTTCTCCTCCACTCCCCTTCGAAACCTGCATCCGCTTTTGTCATGATCCATGCTTCTGCACAGTATAGCAGGACGGTGATGATAAGGGTCTTATATAGCGACACCTTTTTATTCTTCGAGAAAGGACTTTTCCAGTCAATTGATTTTGTAGCCCAAAGAAACAGCGGTTAGCAAGAGTTATTCTGCGTTTGATCTCAGAGCTGGTGTTGTTTTCTGCGTTTACAGTGAAGCCTAGGTAGACGAAGTCCTTGACTACCTCAAAGGTACGTCTGTCGATGGTGACGTTTTGACCAAGACGTCGCTATTGTAGGTCCCTTCTTGACGACAGCATGTACTTTGTTTGGCCTTAATATCCGTTAAATCCATTTTTGCCGCCTCTGCCTCAATACTCAAAAAAGCCCCATTGACATCACACTGAGTTTCTCCGATTATGTCAATGTCATCTGCAGCATATGCTTGTCATTGGACAGACTTTTAAAAAATAGTGCCTCCAGTGTTGACGTGTGAGCTCTGCACTATTCGTTCAAGCACGATGTTAAAAAAATCGCATGACAGCGCATCACCTTGTCTGAAACCTTTTTTGACATCGAAAGGTACTGTTAAGTTGTTTCCAACTTTTATGGAGCAGCGTGAATTCTCCATGGTTATCCTGCACAAACGGACGAGTTTCGCAGGGATGCCTTGAAATCGATTAACAGATGGTGGGAGTTGATTTGGTGTTCTTTGGTTTTTTCCAGGATCTGCCGTAATGTGAATATTTGATCAACTGTGCACTTTCCTGGTCTAAAACCCTACTGATGAGGACCTATCGGGATGTTGACGATGTGCTTTAAACGTTCACATATTACGGCAGGGAAGATTTTGTAGGCGATGTTAAGTAGACTGATTCCTCTTTAGTTGTTGCAGTTTAGAGGGTCTCCTTTTCTCAGGATCAGACAAAAAATACTGAGGTTCCATTCATCCGACTATATCTTACAGATAAGTTGGTGCATACTCCTAACTAACTTATCCCCAGCTGCTTTAAAGAGCCTGGCATTCAAGCCATCCGCTCCAGTGGCCTTATTAAACTTCAGATTAGATTTGGCAATCTTTACTTCGGCTATAAAAATATACTTTGGTTTATTTTCCAAAAGAAAAAAAATCCAAAAGTTTGTAATCAACCTTCAGTTCTTAGAATTTACAGCATAATATATTTTTAAACCCTTTACTTGACTTATGAATTCACATTGATAAAATAAATTTCGGTTGTGTCCTTTTTATCGGTTTTATTTTTAAACAAATACTTGATCCTTAGAACGGGAAAGGGAATCATTCGACGTACTGAACACGTACAATGTAGGTCAATTGTGCAAGCAGACATAACTGACAATAGGTCTTTTTTCCGTCCAGTTTTCATTTTTTCAATTCCTCCGTCCTTATTTTGTCTGCGCAATTGTTTTTCCTTTGTTTTTGGGTTAATTTGGAAACAACAACTGTGAACTCTTTGTATCTATACGACTTTAAGGATCGTGACCAAACATCCTGCATACGTGAGCAGTTTTAAAAACATACCATACATATTTTCGTTTTTGTTCATATTTATTTTATTTTCATGATAATTTCCGAACCCTTGGCTTTTGTACATATATAAATTTAAACGGATGTCATTTTCGATAAAACAAAAAGCCAGAGAAAACACGTAATATTTTTTTACATCAAAATATGTTGGCTGAATGAAAAATTTGCTATCCTATCAAGTTGGTTTTTATTTTTTTAATTTTTTGAATAATAAAAAAATATTCTATGAAATATTATTTTGAGGAAGCTCTTTGAAAAATTAATTTTACTTCCCTTAGGCGTAAGCATGTAATGAAACAGAATTTGTTGAATATTTTTATATTTTTTAGTATAAATCCCACCTACTCTAACTTTTCTACTCAACTCAACTCATATATGTTGAAATTTACATCCAGAGCCAGGGGCACTCGTCAACTTCTCCAATTATTAACTTTTTGATGTTCCAACATCAAGGATATAAGGAGTCAGATATGCATACGCAACGCACATCCATATCCATCAGCCATATTCATTCTGTTTGTAATTTTTTGTTTGAATTAAAAAATAATTTAGTGTTTTTTATTTTTTGGAATTTTGGTTTTTTTTAGGGTAAAGGTTGACCCAATGTTATTTTATGGATTATAGAAAAATATAAAAATGTGATATTAATAATGTCAAATATTTTATTTTACAAAGGAATTCCTGCTTTTTTCAGTTTGAGGTTAATACATTATTTCTATGCCATACTGTTTAACCCCGTTGGGCTAGGCGTATGGAACTTAAAAAAATTAATTCGAACATTTAATCGTCTAGGACCCTCGAAAAAATTGCAACAAAGCGGTGGAGAATTTCATTTAAATATCCTTAATGCTTCTTCAAATTACCACCCACATTTGGAGTGAATCAAATTTCAAGCGGAGACCCTGAAGTGTATTTATATTTAAATTATTTGAAACCTACATTTTTTTTTTAAGCAAATTACAGCAAATAGCTTAGTGGGAGTAGAGGGATCTAGAACTTGGTGAAACTTAAAAATAGAAATCATTAACCATACCTCGATAGTTCAATACATTCACTGTAACATTGAAACATTGTGAAAGAAGGGGTTTTAGCAATGATTCTTGAGCTTTTAATATGACAAAACCTGCAAAGTGAAAATCGGCGTTTTCACTTCTGATTTTTTTAAGAAAATCCGGATGCATTTCAAGTACTTAATCAGCGATGAAATAATATTGATGGGCATCTTCTAGGTTGAGTTGTTGTGTAAACTTAAATAATAATAAAGATTTAAGATCTAAGTCTTTATGCAAAACGTTTGTAGACTATATGATTTCAGGATCGTTAAGAAATCAAAAGGGTTTTTGTTAGAAAGCGGTCTTATCAAGTTCTTCACAAAGAAGTGCTTCAGTTTTTCAGATTGAAAATTGTGCACTTCACATGAGCCAAAGATACCGGGATGTTGTTAATGTATTCCAAAATTTATATCTACTTTTTCTATCAGTTCTTTTCAAAATACTGCTTAAGCATGTAAAGGACAAGAACTGCGATTGTGCCATAGTTTTTCTCTTTAAAGTACTTTATTCCGTTTGTTTTGTCTTCTATCTTTTAAAACGGAGACTTAGACCAATAGCGATTGTACGGGGAAAAATTTCGAGTGCAAAGAGTAAGTGTTTTTGGCACCTATAGAGTTTTAACTTTTCTAAAAACTAAATGTTTATCAAAAGTTCTTTTTCACTAATACTTCCAACATTCTAAGAATGTCAGTAAAGTTTTGGGCGGTAAATCGATGGTTTGAAAGCACCAATTCTATAATGTTGTTGTCTTTCTTCACCATTTTTGAACAATTAAAATCTAGTTTTCAATAGCACCTGCTCACCGAAGGCCTTTTGCAACATGTATTTACAGTTCCTTTAGCTAAGAATTCACATGGTTGGTACACAGTTTTAAAGACACTATAAAAATCACTTTAAGATGTTTTTAAAAGATTGGCTATTTCAAAAACGAGTAAATCTTTTGAAGATATAACTGACAGAAGTAATACAATCTCTGAAATATTTAACATAACAGAAAACCCAAACAAAAACTCAATATTCCGACAGTTATCGGCTGCAGTAACTAAGTGCAGAGTGTAGACGCTATTAAGATAATACCTGTGGAATGATGGTTAGGGCATTTGACGTGCATGTGGTTCAATGACGATCCCTTGGCAAATGCCATAATCGCGGAGCAAACAGGACAAAGTCACTTGTTAGTGACGAAGGTTGAGCTTCAGCTTATCTTCAGCTCAATAAAAAACAAGAAGTCAGCAGGTGGCGATCGTATATCCAACGTTGTACTTAAACATTTACAGATGGAGGCAATTGACATTTACACCACCCTCTTCAATAATGCACTGAATAATGCATATTATCCAGTGCATTGGAAGACCGCTGTGGTTTATCCTCTCCCGAAAAGGGGAAAGGACAACTCCAACCCGTCAAACCTTTGGTCGATAAGTCTTCTTCCGAGCATCAGCAAAGTTTTTGAAAAGATCATCAATAGGGCTCTGACTAAGTAGGCTGCGGACAACAAAATAATAAATAGTAAACCTTAGCAAATCCAAGGTTATGATCTTTCGTAACGGTGGAGGCCCAAACTGTCGCAACGAAAAGTGGAGATTTGATAGCAAGGAAATCGAAGTAGTAAGTGACTACAACTACCTAGGAGTAAAGATATCAAGAAATCTGAATCTGAGAAACCACATTGTAGAGAAACTAGCCAAATCAAAAAATGCACTAAATGCAACGTGGAAGTCCATTATGCACAACAAAGACGTTCATTTCAATTCAAAGTTCCGAGTTTTTGAAACAACGGCGAAGGCAGTTATGTGCTACGCCGCATAAGTATGGGGTCACAAAGAATTCAGTGAGGTGGAATATCTTTTGAGATATTTTCTAAAGAGAACTTTGAGGCTTCCAAACAGTACTCCAAATTACATTCTCATGCTCGAGACGGGTCTTCCTCCTCTATTCATTTCGACACTTAAAATGCAAGTAGACTACATAATAAAGACGTTAACCATGAACGAGAACAGGCTGCCCAAAAAAATAACTATGGTCATTTTAAGAAGGAAGTCATCTTGGTTCGAGAGCTGGAGTAGCTTAGCTACTCTTTGTGACCGTCAGCTAACTCTAAACGAAAATAGGCCAGATCAATGGAAAGCTGAACTTTATGATCTCATTAGTGCAGTTGATGTGAAGAAAAGAGAGGAATTCATTACAAAAGCTAGAGAGTCGACAAGCAGACGTATTTACGCAATGCTCGATTACAATCTTGCAACCAGAAGTTATTTCAAGGAAGAGTACTCATCCGACCTCATGTCACTGGTTTTAAAAACAAGAGGAGAGTTGCTGCCACTCAACTTTATGCCGCATAGAGAAGAACGCTCGGAAATCTGCAATTTGTGCAACCAAGGAGAAAGGGAAAACATCTACCACTTCCTTTGCAGATGCCCGATCTTAATGGAATCTCGGAGGAGTGTTTTTGGGAAGAGTTTACTGAGTGAAGATGAAATGATAACCATTCTCAAAGGAGCTGATTGGAAAGTCCTGTTTCAATTTGTCAAGCTTGCTCTTTCATACAGAAAAAAAATTACAGATGAACTTTTTTAAATACAAAAAAAAATTACTTAAAATCTACTTTAGTTTATATTGTCAACTGGCAGACGGCTTAGGCCATGCTCTAAAAATGTTAGTTTATTATTATATATATATATAATCTGCATAAGACTTAAAGAAAAATAAAACATTTGTTAATCTAAAATCTAATCTAAAATCTAAATCTAAAATAAATAGTTGGGGTTTGAGGCGGCTCATGACACAATTCATGCTGCGTCTAAACTGGTTTCAGAAATTAAATGGAATAAATCAAAACAACAATGCACAGGTGCTGTTCTGGTTGATTTATAAACGGCATTTGACCCCATATGGTTAGAGGGTCTTTACCTAAAACTTGGCAAGCCATTGTTGTATATACTTTATGATATGCTTAACGGTAGAAATATTGTTGTCAAAAGTGGTAATGTAACTTCTACCACAACATTCTTAATTAAAAATGGTCTTCTATAGGGAGCGGTGAATTCGCCGATTCTCTTCAGCATTTACACCAGCGATCTGATAGGTAGTCTTACAAAGGCAATTGCGTACGCCGACGATCTAATTGCGTACAGAACGGCGCAAAAGGTTGAGGTTATTAGATTTCTTTGATCTGACCAGGGGCAGAGGAGCCTTCGCTCTGGCAAAACGGCTTTTTACAGCAGTCAGCTTGATCCCAGATTGAAGGTTAAATTGCTTTTTGGCCCTCACAGCCGATGATCGTTTATGATTGTCTTGAGTTGTTCAACGTTGCCCCTTTTCCGATGGAGAAGTTTCGGGTGTTCGAGCGGCAGTGTTTACGACGCTGTAACGGCTTACATCGAAAGCCGAATCTTCTTTCGTGCATTATCATTCCAACGAATTTCTGTACAACGGGGCTCGAATCAACAGAATTGACAATTTTGTGATAAAACTCGTTCAAGGTCACATTGCAAGAGCTATGTCTTCGACCAAGAATTTAATTTTCTGGGCGTTCTAGCCGAACCGACCAGTATTTTGAGAGTGCATGCTTGAGCGGCTTCATTTCACCAGAGGCACTCCTCTTCTTGGATAGATGCAGTTCTGTCAATCTTCGGTGTCTATATCATAGAGTTTAGACCCTAAGAAGTTGCTTATCATTGACCTATAGCGATCCCAACTCCCTTAACGGTGATGACTTGTCCAGCAATATTTTAGAAGAAGTACGGACCTATGATCTGGATTTTGCCATTTATCCAAAATGGACCTAATTGCTGAAGATGATGAAGATGAAAATTTGATCAACACCTAAATTCTCCAAAATCCAATTAGCGAACACACGACAACGCTGCGTATGATCGTTTGGTTTCAGCACCTGACCCATTTGAATTTCGTTTTGGATGCATGCACAAATCAGTACGCAAAATTCCCCATTTTGTAGTCTGTGATATAGGATAGGTTCTTGTAAGCGATGCGCAATTAACTGCCTTAGATTCTGCTGCACACTTTCACGGACAGCGGCGATGTTTTTGGCAGATCTTTCGTTTTATTAAAGGGTATAGGATGACTGTTCACTAAGCCGGGGGACTCGAACTTGGGAACAAAAAGTTTAAAGTTTTATCATTTGTATTTTGATATTTTGACAGAAAAAATATGTACAACACGAGCTGTCAAAATCAAACCGTCCTTATTGGAAAGCTTTTTAAAAGATAAAGATTCTCTTAAGATACACAAACTAATTTGAAGGGCACATTATAGAATGAGTAATCTTATCAAGTTCAGTCTGCCTTAGGGGACAAAGTAGATCGATCTCCAGGTTGCAATAAATTACTAACCCAATAATCGATTAGATTATTCATTCAAACAAGTGTAAGGGATGTTTTTAAGCAACTCGCAAACAAAACTTAGCCAAAAACCAATATTCTTCTAAATAAAACAAAAATTAGGAAAACCTTCACATCTTTCAAAAGTCAAAGTCTAGTCAAATTCAGGAGTTATGAGTTATGTACGTCCTCATAACGCTTTGATCATTTAATACAAAATTTATTGTGAAATACCTACAAACTTCGAAACATATTGAATCATCTTTTTTTACATTTTGTGTACAAGCTTCATTCTCTTTGGGGTTTTAAAGACTATTAATATTTATTTATGTGCAGGCAGACATATTTAAACCCATGGTCTATGCTCAGCGGGGGTTTTCCTGCATATAGAAACATCCATGAAAATGTACATAATTATATTTTGGGTTAATTTTCAATGAAATTTCATGCGGTATTCAAAAAGACTATAAAGAAAATTTAATTAGTTTTCATTGTCGTTCGGTACAAATTTTATTTATATGTATGTACTCGTATATACATATACACAGACAAAAATATGGTAAAGGTAATTTTGGTTTTGAATGGAAAATTTATGTGATTGACGGTGATTGAACCAGTTGTTAAATTAAATCTATTGATTGATATAATATGTTTAAAAATACATATATTATAACGTATGGTTAGAACCTACCTGGGAATAGAAAATTATAATCAAAAACACATTTTAATATATTTAGGATATGAACTCAATCACGCTCAAAACACACGTTGAGGTCATAATTTTTGTGTTTGTAGAAATTTTGTGGTATTATTAATTTTATTTAATTGATGTTTTGTAGGAAAAACATACTTTTTTCCTATTAAATATTGATACATAGGTAAGCATTGTATTGTTTTTGTTGAACATTTTTAATTGGTGAACCTACGTGTGTAGTTTAAATTTCTAATTTAATTTGAGTTTTTTGTATGTATTTTTTAATTATTGCATCGAACAGATATTTTAATTAAATATAAACTAATTGCAAACAAAATTATTGATATCAAATAAAAATTCATATTTCTCATTTTTGTTTTTAACGTTAGAAACTTTTTCTCAATTGATGTTTCCAGAACTGGTTAATTATATTATACTTTTTATTTACACAGATCTGTTTTTGAAATGTTTTTATTTATTATTTTAAACTTCCCGTTTGAATTAGCTGAATCGGTATGATTTATGTTATTTAAAATCTATTCACAAATTTCATGTTAACTGAAATTCAATTTTATCATATTTTAGAATTAATATGTGTGTTCAAAGGAATTATGTTTAGCTCGAAAACTGTAATCAAATAATATTACTGATATAATTTGTAGAATCATTATTTGTGAGATCAAAATCTAACACCCTGTTCAAATAAAACTTCTTGCATGTATGCATGCATATAAGAAAAGAATGTATTCTATGTATATAATATTCTCTCTAAAACTAACTGTTATTATTATTTGTTGCATCGCATCGCATGACAAGTATAGTCCCGTTTTTAAATCATTCTCGGTCGTTTTATGTATTTTAAGAAATTCAATTGTAATAAAGATCTCGAGCAGTGAACATCACCTATTGTGTTTTATTGAAAGTGTATTACAGTAATCAGAAGTGGTTAAAAAATTTCCACGCGGTTTTCAAGATAAATCATTAAATTTCGAATTTTTATAAGTAAAAAGTTTTTTTGAAAACTAAGCATGGCTGCAGCACGTGCCGAGTCGTTTCTTGAAATTGCATCAGTGCAAAATTTAAAAGAAAAGTTAACCATCTTGGGTTTGCCCACAACCGGAGTTAAAGCAACATTAAGAGTTAGGTTGCAAGAAGCTCTAGAAAATCTGGACGATAACCGTTTGGAGGATTTGTTCCCTGTTGATGCTTTAAATGGTGATGGCGTAGACGACGACATCGCCGACGACGACGAAGGCGAGCAGCGAGAAGCAGAGCAGCTCGAACGATTACGTGAAGCAGTGAGACGTAAGGAAGAAATAATTTTATTACAAAAAAAGTTAACGGAACTGAATAAACCATCAGATGAACCCAGATCAACGTATTCGTTCCGAGACATCGAGGATTCGATTTCCACATTTTCGGGCGACGATAATTACCCCGTTTCAAGGTGGATTAAGAATTTCGACGATTCAAAAATAATTTTCAATTTGAACGAATCCGAATGCTTGGTCTATGCAAAGCGTCTTTTACGAGGAACCGCTAAGCTTTTCCTGAGGTCGACGTCTTGCAGATCATGGTGTGAGTTAAAAGTTGCCCTACTGATTGAATTCAATCAACATCAAAGCGCTACAGATGTCCACAATGCTCTTCGAATGCGAAAAAAACGAAGAGAGGAAAGCTTCCAACAATATATACTCATAATGCAAGAAATTGCCTCAGCCGCGGACCTAGAAGAACAGGACCTAATTCACTATATTATAAAAGGTATCCCTGAGTCTTTCTACAACAAGCAAATACTACTAACCGCCAACACAATAAAGGAACTGAAGAACACATTAAGAAGATTCGAAAAAATCAAAACTGAATTCCAACCGTCGACATCCAATTATGCAAAGGCCTTGCCACCACCACCACCACCAATAAAACCTGATGCGAAGCCCCAACCATCCGTGAAGTGCTACAATTGCTGCGAAAAAGGGCATTTTGCTACATATTGCCCAAAGCCGAAGCGCGAAAGAGGATCGTGCTTTATTTGCGGGAAGAAGGATCACGTGGCCAAAAACTGTCCGCAATCTAATACCGTTATGACAGTAGTTAGTACGAAGCCGTGTGAGGAGAGTCAATCAACTATGTTTTCGAACAATTTTATTGGAGTAATGGAGTACATCTTCCAAAACAATAATGCTTCCATATGCTTCAAGATGGACGCCATGACGCTGATCGACACTGGAAGCCCTATCAACTTCATACAGCAGCAGTATGTCCCATCTTTCTTGATGACACCTATAGACGATTCTCAGCATAACTTCTATGGTATAAACAAAAGCAAGCTTGTCATATTCGGTAAGGTATTTTGTAAGATAAAATTAAATGATGTGTATATTTTTTCGTGTTTGCATGTAGTTAAGGATAGCAGCATGAACAATGTTATTGTGTTAGGTAGGGAATTTTTACAACAAAATAATATTAAACTCAAATTTGACGATGAAATGAATTGTATTTTTAAAAATAATTTTAAACAAGAAGATTTAAATAACGAAGTTTTTGAAATCCTTAATATCAATAATAATGGTAACCGTGATGAGACGGACTCCTTAAACATTAATGAAAATTTGACATTCGAAGAAAAAATTAAGATCAAACAATTGATTCTCAAGAGTGGTGATAACAAAGATAAAGTTTTGAATACTAAATTAGTTGTTGAAATGAATATAAGATTAACTGATACGAAAATTGTTTTCAATTGTTGTCCGAGGCGGTTGCCATACGCGCATAAGTTAAAGTTGCAAGTAATTTTAGATGATTTAGTCAAAAACAAAGTTATTCGGGAAAGCAATTCCCCATATGCTTCTCCAATAGTACTGGCCAAAAAGAAAAACGACGAATTTAGACTCTGCGTTGATTTCAGGCAGTTAAACAAAATAACGCTGAAAGATAATTTCCCGATCCCTTTAATAGAGGATCACCTAGATAGACTTCGCGGGAAAAGGTACTTTTCACTTTTAGATTTAAAAAGTGCTTTTCACCATGTGAGAATGTCAGAGGAATCGGTGAAATATACGTCATTTGTAACGCCATTTGGCCAGTTCGAATACCTCAGGATGCCATTCGGGCTAAAAAACGCTCCGGCTGTGTTTCAGCGTTTTATAAATTCAATTTTCAAAAATTTAATAAACACTGGCAAGTTGTTAGTTTACTTAGACGATTTGTTAATTGCCACCGAAACAAAAGAGGAGCACTTTCATATTTTAAAAGAGGTAATGGACATTGTTTCAGAATATGAATTACAGTTGCGCATCGATAAGTGTCTGTTTTTATTTGAAAAAATTAAATATTTAGGTTACGAAATAACGGCTGATGGAATAGGGCCAAACTGTGATGGACTAAAGGCAGTTGCAGAGTTTCCATTACCTACTAATGCGAAACGCATGCATTCCTTCTTAGGCCTCTGTTCATATTTCCGAAAATTCATACAAGATTTTTCAATTTTTTCAAAACCACTGTATGATCTCTTAAAAAGTGACGCTCCTTTTGTTTTGGGTGAAAAAGAATTGCAAATTTTTGAAAATCTTAAACAGAAACTTCTCAATGCTCCAATCCTTAGTATTTATAGTGCATCTGCGGAAACTTAATTGCACTGCGATGCAAGCAGCTTGGGGTTTGGTGCAGTTCTTCTGCAACGTCAAAAGGACAAACTGCTACACCCAATATTCTTTTTCTCTAAACGCGCGACATTGCAAGAAGCCAAATACCATTCGTATGAATTGGAGACGCTTGCAATCATATATGCACTAAGAAGATTCAGGATATATTTGTCTGGGATAAAATTTAAAATAATAACAGACTGTAAATCGTTGACATTGACTCTTAATAAAAAACTCCTTAATCCTAGAATATCTCGCTGGGCGCTAGAGCTACAAGACTACGACTACGTCGTAGAACATAGGGATGGAAAGAAAATGCAGCACGTCGATGCGCTGAGCAGAAATCATAACATTCTAGTGCTTGAAACAGATTCCTTTGAACATGCTCTAGCCGCGTCTCAACAAAGAGATCCAACAATTAGACGTTTAGCAGAAATGCTTGAAAGAAGGGAGAGTTCAACCTACGATTTGATAAACGGTCTCGTCTATCGCAAGGTCGACAACAAAGTGTGTTTCTATGTCCCTTCTCAGATGGAGAGGGATGTTATTCAGACGCATCACGATTCCCTTTGCCATGTCGGTGTAGAAAAGTGCTACAATTATTTGAAAAAGTCATACTGGTTTCCTGGCATGAAGATGAAAATAAAAAATTACATCAAAAACTGTTTGAAATGTATTCACTTCTCTGCACCGACTGGAAAGAAAGAAGGCGTCTTGCATCCCATCCCCAAGGGGGATAAACCCTTTCACACCATTCATATTGACCACTATGGTCCGTTGCCTTGCCGCGTTAAAAGCAAGAAAAAACACATCTTTTTAATTATCGACGGTTTCACAAAATTTACGAAACTATACCCAGTAAATAGTACCACTACGAAAGAAGTTATAAGTTGTTTGGGAAATTATTTTTCGATTTATAGCAAGCCGATCCGCATTATATCCGACAGAGGGAGTTGTTTCACTTCCGAGGATTTTGCAAAATTTTGCAGCGATTACAGCATTCAACATACAAAAATTGCCACCAATTCACCTCAGTCGAACGGCCAAGTGGAACGAATCAATCGCAGTCTAACGTCAATGCTTTCAAAGGAAAGCGAATCAGAACCAGGAGACTGGACAAGGCATATTCATAAAATAGAATTCGCGTTGAACAACACCGAGAATAAGAGTACTGGGTTCAGTCCTAGTGTTCTCCTTTTTGGTGTTCCACAAAAGGGTACAATAAACGACAAAGTAAAGGAGTATCTTGAGGAAATTATTATTGGTAATCAGTGCAGAAATTTAGATTTGGTTAGGCAGAAAGCAAGCGAAAACAATGAGCGTAGTCAGGAATCTAATAAACTTTATTTTGATAGTCATCATAAGAAACCTCACCCATATAAACTTGGGGATTATGTCATGATCAAAAACGTTATCACTACTCCGGGTGTCAATAAAAAGCTTTTGCCGAAATATAAAGGACCTTTCGAAATAATAAAAGTCTTTCAAAATGATCGTTACTTGATAAAAGACATCGAAAATTTGCAAATTTCGCGTGTTCCATATGAAGGCGTAGCTTCGCCAGCAAACATGAAACCATATGTTTCCGCTTAAGGAAAATCATCTTTATTGATATTCATTGTTTCAAAAGAAAAATGTATTTATGTATACAATTACGTATGTATATGTTCATATTTGTTTTACTTTCTATGTAATAAAAGAAAAATGTCATTAATGTAAACGATTTATTGTATAACTTAAATATATACATATATATATACACATATATCAAGAAAATTACAAATCTGTAAACGAAAATGTATGTAAATCATTAATTTCCATTATCGAGTTAATTTCGTTTTATCTTTATAAATCGAGGACGATTTAAAATCAGGACGGTCGAGTTGTGAGATCAAAATCTAACACCCTGTTCAAATAAAACTTCTTGCATGTATGCATGCATATAAGAAAAGAATGTATTCTATGTATATAATATTCTCTCTAAAACTAACTGTTATTATTATTTGTTGCATCGCATCGCATGACAAGTATAGTCCCGTTTTTAAATCATTCTCGGTCGTTTTATGTATTTTAAGAAATTCAATTGTAATAAAGATCTCGAGCAGTGAACATCACCTATTGTGTTTTATTGAAAGTGTATTACATATTTAACCGCTCGTTTTTGATAAAAACAAGATAAACTACTTTAAAATATCGGGCGTTTTTAAAGAGCTTGAGAATTTTAAGTATTAATACATGACAGACAAATTTTTTAGAAAAAATTTCACCTTAAAAATCTAGTCGAAAATTTTTCATCCCTTATTTTTAAAACTGATATCAAGATATTGATTTATGTCCCCTGCGGTTATGAGTCTATTTCATCACATTTTTTTCACTACTGCTACTAGTACTTCTATATTGGTGGCTTGAACATTAACTTCCAATGCTGTTTTGTAGGTATTGGCATTAAATTTAAACAGTTTGGAAGCACTATTTTTTTATTTAAAGTTTCTTGATATTTTTCAACACCTTACAAAACACAAATTTTAAGACAGAAGTTCCTTTGATTGCTTATATGATTTTCCATTTGTTGTGTGAAGATTCAACCATTTCTATAATTGCCGATATTTTATCATTTTCTAATATTGACGAAGCAGTTTCAATTTTTATAAGATCCTTAATAATTGTTTATAAAAAAAAATTAGCTTTAAAGAAATCAAGAAATACAAACTTTAGCTACCTTTAATACACAAAAGATTTGAGTTTACTGCTTAACAAAAGAAATAAGGCATAGAAAACTTGCCTCAAAACTCTGTCTCCAATCACCTTTTCTTCTTATTTTGAACTCTTTAATCAATTTAAGTTTCCTTCAATTTTGTACGCTGGTTATGTTACTGATATGGGCACCTCTTTGAACGATAATTGTAAAACATTTTGAAAACTTGAAAACTTAAAGAAGAAATTAGATGGCTTTCCAGTTAACTTCACTCACAAAGAGCTTTTATTAGATAAAACAATTGATAATCTGTAACGCTTTCGCAACTAATTTCATTAAGTCATTTGTTAATAGCCCTGAAGTAGTTGACAAAGTATATTTCAATAATCTTAACGTCATTTCGCAACCTAGCTGTAGTAATGTCCATGTGCTACAGAGTACGTTCCTTGATCTTTTATCCACTTTGTTTGATGACGTCTCAGCCGGTCCCGATGGTATTCCCCTGATAGTATTAAAAAAGTGTAGCAATGATTTACATAAACCCCTTACTCTCTTATTCAAACTTTCTCTAAGAACGCAAGCAAATTTCCCAGTGTATGGAAGAAGTCATTTCTAAAACCAATTTTCAAGGAAGGTAACAGGTAACAAACTACAGGCCCATTGCAAAGCTTTCTTGTTTGAACAAGTTGCTTGTGAAAGTGTTGCATTTTTTATTAAAAATATTGTTTGCGACCAAAAACATGGTGTTGTGAGAAAAAGAACAACAACAAAGAACAATGTTATGAAGTTGACTGTGTATACAATACACTGACTTTACTAAAGTTTTTGACCAATTATTTTTTTACTAACAACTAACAACTTATGCAGAGCCTCTGATCGTAGTTTGACGTTTGCTATAAGCTAACTACTTTCAATACGAATATTCAAATTGAACATACTTAAGTTCATGTTAAAATCTGTAGCAATTTTTTTTTTCAGAAATATACAGCTTTAAAAATACACATTTAAACGGGTTAAACGTATCGAATATATAATATTTTTCCAAAGAAGGATACAAAAATAACTGGTTTTTCGTGTCATATGAATAGGGACAAGCAATACCCTCCAAAATATATAAATAACAACAAATAGTATGTCCCCACACGATTTCCATGATGTCAGAAAAATATGGAGGCCATGGTAATATATTCACATTTTTACCCTGAAACCAGGCTTGTTGGAAAGCCTATCATTGTGCACCAAATAATTCAGAAAACTGGGGAAAAGCTCGTTCCTGAATCGATTTTCGAGTGATTGCAGTCATTTTAGAGCTTTAAAAATCCAGCTCCACTGTTTCGTAATCGGTGATTGCTCCCCATACCATTCCACCGCATTCTTGGCTGTTTTCGAGATAGATTTCTTCCTTACTTAAATCATGAAAATAGCAGTTATACCCATCAGGTCCGACCAAATTATTTTTTCTTCATCGGAAAAGACGACGTTATGCCAAACTGGATTGCATCTGATGTGACTTGTTGCAAAATTTAATGTTGTTTTTCTTCTTAATTTTTTGGTACCGTATATGTCGGTCTGCTAGCATTTACTTCAGCTTCTGCCTCGAATTTGCTAATGAAAAGCCTTTAATTTGAAGCAGCTCTCACTATCGGCCGCCTTTCCTCAAATGACGTGGCTTTCTAGATTCTTCCTTTTTGGTTTTTTCCCCAACTATCTGGGTCTTTGATTGATTGTTGATACATTTTTGTTAATTTTTGTCGTGACTCAAGTATTTTGCGTCGAGTTTTAACCTTTTTTTAATTTCTTATTAATTATGTGCAGTTCATATGTACATGGTTCATACTTAATTCTGATAAAATTGCAATTAATAGATTTTTTTTTCAAAAACTTTTAGCTTCTAAAATACAACTCAAAGAGTTAAACGTAGTATTTATCTAGATAAATATTAATGTGAGTTCAAATTTAAAGGATTAAAAAATGTACCCTTTTTTTAAGGTTTCACTTTATAAAAGACTTACGAACAAAATCTTCATTTAGACCATTAATTTTTTTTAAATTTTAAAATTCCTAAGTCAAAATCCAAAACCAAAGTCAAACTATAGAATTGTTAAAAAGCAATTAAAGTTTTCTGAGAATAACATCCTGATTTTATTTGTTAACGTTACAAAACTCAATTAAGGTGGAATATATTTTATTTTCATTGACAAAAAGACGCAATTCAGTTTGTTTTCAATACAGTCATAAGATTAGTAGGCAATTGCTTCATTTAACTGTAATTGGCATTGATATATCGAAAACTTAACTTTAATGAGGACGGTTTGACATTTATTTCCATAAATTTGGTTTCCGAAAATCAGCAGATTATTTTAATATACACATATTTACAGAATTTCAATTTTTCTCTTCTTCCAAACAAATTATAATCCATACAATATTTTCAGTAGAAAACAAAATTGTTCCAAGCCCATAACTAATCCTATCTAGTTAGAACAATTTAGCTCTCTGCAGACGGTATGTAGGTGAAAAAAGCCAGACAATATTTCTTAACTTTGATATAGAAACAAAAATTAACAAGGGACATAAATAGTTATTTGTTATTAATGTTAATATTTTATACTTATAGTTATAGATGGGAGACAAATTTTATGTTGGTTTTGTAAGGACACTGGACAATCTTCAAGAGTTTTAACGACAAAAGTTTATTTTTTTTTATCAAAGAGGCAAATTGTATCTTGAAGTAATAATCAATGACATTTTATTTAAAATTAATTACTAAGCTATTTTGTTCTTTTTAATGCGCCCTATCCTTGATACGACTTATAATTCATGTAACTAGCCTCAGTTCTGTTGGAGTTCCTCAATTTTTTCGCTTATAAATTTGATTTTAAAAACAAATTTCTGGTAATAGGAATCTTTGCGAAGTTACAAAAATGTAAATTTGTTGTTGGATAGCAAATTCGGATGTCTAGCTAACTTTTCACAGTATCACTTTAAAGATTTAAATAAACAAATTTTATTAAAATAATGCTAACTAAATATTATTTTGTTCAATAATAAATAGTATGTTATTCTTTGAAGATATCCTAAAATGGATGTTGGCTAGATCAATTTTTAGTTTAAAGATAGGTTTATTATAGAAGAGTTTTCATCAAACAACTTTGTTAAAGGATTGATCCTCTACAAATTGTACCTTTTTTAAATTCTAAATTAATTTACTTGTAACTCTCATTTATAACTTTTTTAAAAACCAAAAATATATTTTCTAACTAAAGCTAACTACAGTCATTACCACTGCCACCGAAATTTCACATCAGCATTAAGCTTGCAATATTAAAATTGAACGTATCTAACATATGTGTGTATAATAAGCGACAAACATATTGCTCTTCATCATTCATTCAGTTATACCTATATTCATAGGACAAGGACAAAATTACATTTTGGTCTAATAATAATTTTATGATAATATTGTGTGACTAGATTTCAATATGGATTTTTACCATCATATTATAATCATCATCATCAGCACAAACGGGTCATTAACTGCTGTACTCGTATATGTAAAGTAGTTATAAGCATATTTGGCTTACTTGCTTTCGTATAGTGGAACTACATATTATGTACATACTAACGTGAATCTAACGTGAGTTTCTGTGAAATTAATGTCCATCATGACATTGTCCTTTGGTTCAAAATTAGGAAAAAGAATGAAAATAGGATATATTCATAACATCTACGAAATTACCGAAAATTGCAACGTTTTAGATTTTAGACAATTTAATGCTAAACTTTGTTGTGGTTTAAGTCATTTTAAATTTTAGTTGAATTTTACCGTTTATATTTTCATAACTACCTAAAGTTAAATCATTTTCTGATATCAATAAAAAAATGAATTTAGTATCTACAACATGATTGTATGACTACCGTGATTTTAGTAATTTTTTTAAGTTAAGGAATACTGTAAAAATGTCCTTGTCTGAAGAGCTTGGAAGTAAATTGCATATAAATTGCATTTAATTTTAAATACATTTTTAACTTTCTACTTTTGTTTATATCGAAATGCAAAATGTTAACAAATATTCATTCACTTTTCAAGTTGCCTTTAAAACATAAATTCTCTTTAAAACCAAACAAATCCAATAGATGAAATATCAAAAATATGTCTGAGGTACTAATTTCTCGTTGTTGCAATTAAAAAAATATTAAATCGGGTTGCCTTCAAAAATATATTACATTATATTATAGCATAATAGTTCTATACAGAAAATTGGTAAGGAAAAGTCGAAAATCAATTAAACTTAGCAAAGTTATTTTCAACCTTGAATGTTATGAATACAACAATGTATCTTTGGCGTCAGGTAGAAAGATCTTGGTTCAAAAATTTTATTTTAAGTTATTGATTTTGTAGAACGGCCTTTGGCTGTCTTTTTCTATAGTACCAACAATTTGGTTCAAGAACAACTGTTAAATATTGTATTAATTTCGTTTTTAGACAATAATACCGGAAATGCATAATTTTGTTTTAAACGTTATTGAGTCTTTGAGATCAATTTGTAGCTTAAGTCCTTTTTGCTTGACGTCAAATATAGTTTACCTAATATATAAATAAAATACAATTATTATTGAACAATATCTTTGTAAGAAATTAATTTAACTGCAAACAAATATTTTATGGTCCTAAGACCAATAATCATTTTTATGACTTACAATTTCAATACATTTTTGAATATTAATAATGAGAGTTTACTTTACAAAAACAGTTTTAAGCTGTTGTGAAATAAATTAAAGCGAGGTCTTGAAAAGAATGTATTGTTAAAATTTTACTATTTTGCATTTTTATCAATATTTATAATCTATAATAACTGTAATTCTATTTTACCTAATTAAAACACCTTTTTTCAGTGATAGTTCTCGAATTTTAAATATTGTAAATAGACCGAAATCTAGTGAACAGATCTTTTGATTTGCAATGTCAGAAGCCATCACTTAAACAAATTGTAATAAAGATTAAAGTCTTCATTTTGTGAATTTTTAATTTAAAGTCAGATCTAAGAGAGAATAGGAAGCTTAAATTGTTTAAAATTAGGAACAAATTTTTAATTTTTATTTGGTTAACTCTTTTTAATTGTTTTTTGTTGTTCTCGAAGTAAATGTGGTTCTGGAAAGAATTCAATTGACTGCTTGATTTACTAAAGGTTGTCCATCCTGCAATATGGTAATAGTTGTTAATTGACAATAAGATTTAAACTAGTTTTTTTTTTTTTAATAGTTAGAAACATATTTATCGAATTAAGATTGTTAAAATTGAAGATGATAAATATATTTTTATTGAGGTTTTGTCAGGTTTGCCTCAGGGTAGATATTTATTGGATTCTTTTTTTTAAACTATTCGTCAAAGACATTTAAAATTATTAATTAAGATCTTTTTGGTAATCTATTAAGGTGGTAATGAGTTACAGTTTTGGTTATGAGAGTCCTTTAATGGTAAGCGAAATAAAAATTTGGTCTATCGAATATAGAATAGAATATAAATGACTTTATTTATATATAAAATTCAGTTATACAATAAATAATTACAAGTCTTTTAAGACTTAGTTTTGAAACAGTCGGTCAAGTTGACAGAATATGAATTCTGATAGCGAAAAAAAAAACAATAAAGATAGAAAGTGAGATTAAATGTATTAATAAAATTAAATTACTGGAAATAATAATAATGTAAAACATTTTTTTTTAAAGTCCAATGAAAAGATACAGCAAAAAGAAAAAGAAAAAAAAAAGAACAAACAAATTTAAATGCACTGGAAGAATTAAAAGCTCTCTGTAAGAAATATTTTTCTGTAAGCCATTGCGCATTGAAGGAATTTGTAAGGGCTATACCAGCCTTTTGCTCCATCAAGGGTTCGGATTACATCTTCAGCTTCAAATTGGTTCTTCCCAAAAATGTCCCGACGAATTTCTTGGATAATTTTACAAAATTCAAAAAAGTGTCCGATATTCTCTCTCTCATGGGGGTCTGGTCTTGAGGTATGTAGTTCAAAAAAAGTATCTCACCTCTGGCTCGTAGAATTGAAGAAATCATATCCGTTGAGTTCTTGTCGTCAAAGTAGTTTAATTCTCCAACTTACTAAAAAGAAATTTTGCCTATATTTCTCATCCAATTTTGTTAGATTATCCAAATTAAAATCGATCGATTCACCCGTCAAATTTGCAAGATCAATCCAAGTTTGTACAAAATTAAGCCGATTTATGATGATAAATTTTAATAATCTATTGACCAGTCTTAATGAATCCAATCGGAGTATTTTGATAACGTAATCGAAATGAATCTTGATCGTGTCGATGAACAACGGTGGCAAATCTATTTAGACATGAAGCAAATTAATTAACCGTAATAATTTGTTCATATCCTAATATTCTTTGTAGCCCACACTTGAGGGGAGTAAAGCATAATAGATTTTGCCACGGCTTGAAATAGTTTATATTTTGGTGGATGGATTTATTTGCAATGCAGTTTTTCCAGAAAACGCAGACGGCAGCCTTCTCCTGAAGTTTTAACTTCATTAGTTTTTTTATACAAAGGTTATTTGTTATGGTAACACCGTGGTATTTAACTTCCTTAACAACTTAAACTTTCTGATCCTGGTACTTCCATTTTTATAACTAGCGTATCTTGCGTGTCCTTTTCTGAAGATTATTAGATTTGATAAGGTTGACTGTTAAATTAAATGTATCGCAGTATTTTCCAAGTTTGACGATCATTTTTTGAAGTTGGTTTGGGGATTCCGATAAAAGTACGATATCATCAGCATACAATATGCCCAGAACATTTTCTCCCGCAAAGTTCACCCCTCCTCCCGTGTGCTCCACTAAGTCCTCAATAAATAGAGTGCATAATAGAGTAATCAAGGCACATCCTTGTTTTAAGCCCATTGAAGAGCTGAAATCTTCTTAAAGGCATTCTCCCAAACGGCTACGTCGGTCGAATATAGGCGCTGAGGGCCTTCCTGGCTTGCTTGCACTTGGATTGGCTTTAAAACAACGAAAACTTACCTTCTTAACCCTAATAAACTCTTTGCAAACCTGTTCGGGGCAAAAATGTTCATTCATGATCAAACTTGTGATCATATCAGCGCTGGAGTCAACTTCACTATCGAGGGATCATAGTGACCAGTTAAAGATTCTCTTAAAGGAGTTCTTTCTTTAACTGGAGAGTTTTGATACGAGAAATTTGATAATATGAAACAATTGTCAGATGCGCCTAGAAGAGATAGAACACTAATAGTCTACTTATCAGAGTCAGAGGTAAGAAACAAATAAAGAGTGTTTCTTACCTTTTCTACCACGTCTGATGATCGAGTCTGCTCGTTGAGCAGCTGAGTAACGTGGTTCAACTCTGTGAAGATCTCAGCACACACTTCTTCGGATGTTGTTTGGCCCGAATGTTGAAGCCATGAAGAATTGTGTACATTTTAGTTCGAGGATAGGACGAAACAATGCTTTGGAAGTCGAAGAGAATGCTTAAGGGCATTATCAATGGCAATATAAAATCTAAGGATTTACTAGCTGTTATGCCTTTTATGTTCTCTAGAGAAATCCAAGAAACAGGGACGTTTTATTTCCTAATCACAGGAAAAACTTTTGACAAAATTAACTCATAACTTGTTATTTACCATTTTTGTATTTAATTTAATTTTCAAATAAGTAGAAAAATGTTTAAGAACATTGTTTTACATTTTTTTATGATAAAATAAAATAAATTGGGTGGCGCGACAGTCCGTTGAGAACCAAGGCCTAGTGACTTACAACTCTCAACCATTCCTGTGTGCGAGTAATGTTGTCAGGAATGGAGGGGACCTACAGTTTATATGCCGACTCCGAACGGCTAATTTTGAGAAAGCACTTTTTCATGACAATAGTTACTCTTGGAGAATTTGTCAATTCCTCGCAAGAGGCAGTACCCGTGAAAAGACTTTAGATGGCATAGGCAGGAATCGAACCCAAGACCTCTAGCATAACAGTCCAACGCACTAACCATCATGCCACGGGTATGATACATGTATAATAATTGTAAAATTATTGTTACTTATTGTAGTCAACAGATTATGTTTATCAATTGATGATAAATAAAAAATTAAAGGCGTGTATCAATTGTATACAACTCCATTGTTATAGTGAATTTGCCAAATATTTAAACAAATAAATATCAAATAAAGTTTGACAAAAAAAGTTCGTTATGATTAGACAACGCTTTAAAAAAGGTGGAATAAAGTTATATAACAATATTTATTTCGTCAAACAAACGATGATATTGATTTAAAATAAAACATCATTTTATCACAAAAATTGAGTAAGGAGCTTCAAAGCTACTACTTTGATTTTGTTCCATTTCAAATACATAATAATTCGAAAAAAACAGCTAAGACATGAATTGATTGCGTACCTATTCAAATCATATAATTAACAATATTGTCATTGCATATTATATCAGGTTTAGGTTTTCATGATCACCAATCAATGGGAAATTATCGGTGTACTCCCGACAACCACCCCCTTTTCTTAATCAGTTTCATCTAACCAAATATAATAAAAAATTACAATATCTATATTTTGAACAGTCATCAATAGTCGTTAACTTCTCTTGTACCTCTTATTTATAAAGTATAATGACTAGAAGGTCTATAATTGTAACACTATCCAAGAGTAATTTTGATTGATACACATCATTAATTTCATTATAAACACACTCCTTTACTTTCTCACATCACAAATATTTAATTTTTTGTTCCTATTTATATATATTTATGTATATGTATCTTCAGATATGTATATAAAATTATAACTAAACTAATGACACAAATTATTTTCCTGAATATTACATTACAACACTAATGACCACTCTAATCGTGATCAAATTTCAAAAAAGCTATAAGCAATAAATAAATATCAACAATCCAGTTGCTTACAATTGCCCAAAAAAATATTATAATTGTTTAATAAATAAATTTTCTTGTATACTTGCAACAGAATCACACACTTTTCTATGTCAAGAACAAAAATTATACATCAGATGCATATTGATATCGAATTAATGGTTGCTATTCGAATTAAGTGTGTGGGTATGTTTCCTTATTTATAAGTAGCTAAATAAAATAACCGCCAACAGTTATGGTCAAAATAATAGGAACGAATCTTAAGTTTTTTTATTTATATGTTTAACTACCAAAACAAATTTAGAATGCAAAATATTTTGTCAATTTCTTGTTATTTTTGATTTAAAGAAATAAGTATTGATTGCTTATGTATTTAAATGATTTTTCTTTAGGGTTTTATAAAAGGTTGGCCAAGCAAATACAAACGATTGATTTTGATGAAAATCCTCTTCGTTTAAATTAATGAATTTCATTTTGTATTGTCTCGACATTTTTCTTGGTGAGTGGTTTACCACATTACACATTAATTTTTAATAGCATTAAGGTAGCTACTAGATGACGTTAGACATTCTGGAAGCACCAAATAAGCTACATATTTGTATACACAACATTAAATGAAGTATTTCTAAATATTTTTCAATTATTCAATCAGTAAAAACAATTGGACACAACGTCCAAGACAATTAACCTTTAAGTCATCTTCAAGTTAAACGTTTCTCACATTTGGCATTGAAGTACTTAAATACAAAATGTATGTATTTATATTTATACCTTGAAGGCATCAAGTCATCACGTAGCTTATATTTCCTAATAAAATCCGTATTCAATTACGTCTATTTTTGCAATTGCACCTTTTTTAGACAATGTGCGTTATTGTTAGTCTCCTGCAGAAATATTCTAGAGCTGCTTTACGTGTTAACATTTCACAGAAGATGACAGAAATACGTAGATTTTTATATTGAAGTTTCTTTGCCTCTCAGTTAAAATTATTATTTCCTTGTCTTTTATTTGTTTTTTTTTTTTTTCCATTTGTGTGAAATTAATAACATTCTTCCGGACCTTCAGTCTCGTTTTGCGGCTTCGCTTAGTCAGAAACCTTGACTTTTTTCCACCCAACTTATAATTGAATAGTTTACATATTAGCCAGAAACTTTATTGAAAAATAGCTTAAGTCTAATCATAGAAATATCCCTATTATTTTGGCCATAGCTGTTTATACTTCCTACACCCGATTAAGTGTTTCTGCTACAGCTGTTATGACAGATACAGAAAGTTGAATTATACTCCTTCTTAGCCGTCATCATGTGGAACAAGGACATGAACAGAACATGACAGTATAGTAACAAGCAACAAAAAATAAATATTGGTTGTTACTTGTGTCCTTATCGAACTATGCAACAAAATAAGGATTCAATTAATGGCAAACAATTCAGTTTTCGAAATGACTTTCGTTTGGTAACATATTTTTGCCTTGCTCGGTCGATCCAAAAACTTAAACACTCAGAAGACACAACCAACTGACTTACATACGAAATACAACACATATTATGAGTTAACGGTTGTTGTGTATCATTTCACCCAGATTGTTCCAAAAAAAAGTTTTTCCATGTTTTTTATCAATTTTTGGAACACTCTTTTGACGGAAAACGGACGGAAATGTTTTTCAATATAACTTTTTCGTCTGCCACTTATGTTTCTCCTATGTGAGTATGGTCTGGGTCTCTATCACAACCCTACATATATGAGTGGCTGCGTTTTATGTCCCTGAAATATTCTGGATTTATGTGTGATTTATTGCTTCCATATTACATACAACATGCGGGAAAAAGCGATGGAATTTTCGGACCCAGTGTGTTTTCCTGGTTTTATTATTCTTCTCATTTCTGTTATTTTTGTTCCATTCATACTTACTCGTAAGGCAATTTCTGTCTGCCATAGGTATGGTATATCCTACCCTACCTTTCTCTGTAGATGGTTACTGGATCATAAATTCCATAATCGATGAATGTAATGTAAACCTCCAATTCTGGAAATAGTGAAACGAGCATATTAACATACATTTATACAAAATGGAAATGGGAAGTCTAGAGGTTCAGCTGGGCTTGGGCTTTGTATTTACAAAAAAGTGTGTTCCTTGTACATATACAAATAACCATGACGATAATGCTTCAATGCTCCTGTTTGTCTGTACTACGGAATTTGGTTCTTATTTGGTGTCCTTTTGATATTTCTGTTTTTTGAAATTTATGGAAATGTTTTTCGTTTCGTGCTGCATGCAAAACGATTTCATTAAGGATTCAAGAATGTTTTTTTTCGGGACTAGGTACCTACTGCTACTTCTAAGAAAATATAAGATGCCAGTTGTGAGCCTGATTGAGTTGCGTCTAGAATTTTAATGGGTAGTTTTTTTTTTTTCGTTTTGAGGGTAAGGAACATTTTATCATGTTCCATAAATTGATATGTCGAGAGTATGTCAAATAAATAATAATATTTTTTAGCAGTACACTCCAGAAGGGACATTTTGTGAATAAATTGAAATTCAAGCCCAAGACTCTTATTACTATTTAAGTTCTTATTGAAACTTTCAAAGTAAAAAATCTCAAATTTCAAATCTCGATAGTATCTCATTAGTGAGTTTACTTCATAAATCAAGAACTGTTCTGGACTCACACATGACTTCATCAATATTTACTCCTTCAAAATATTATTTTTGACCAGTAATTATAATTCTTTTTTTAAATATTAGACAACTCATATCATATAATATGTAAATCAAATATCTCAAACGCATAGCAAGCGCGCTGAGAAAATTATTTGAAATCTAAGAAAAATCTTGTAGGTATCTAATGATTGCTTGATATTTAATTTTTTTTTGACACAGACTGCCGTTTTCCATTCGAAATCTTGATAGAAAGTCAGTACACACCTGTCTTGTTAAATATTTAAAACCTACAAAGTGAATTCTGTAATGCCAAAAAAGTCTTTTGCAAAAATGTTATTGTCACTATAGGTTGCTAAACGTAAGTTTATTAAAAAAGTTTGTGGGGTTAGTATACTAGTGCAAAACACATATTGTTCCCGTTTGAATAAAGAGACTGGAAAGCTGCTCAAGCTGAGCGTGTAAGACTGAATTCGTGAGCAGATTAATTTGGATAACGAAACGATTTTGAATTGAATATCATTGTTTCTCACTAAACACAGTTTTATGGCATCGGCTATATTAAGTAATAAAAATGCGCATCTGGAGCTTGGAAAACTCACACGTTGCTATAGAGTTCAAGAAGCCAATGCATTCACAGAAAGCAGTAGGTGGTCCAGATTGTGGTGTATGACCATTTATCGAAAGTGAGGCTAAGAGCATAGTAGCGTTAAAATGTGTCAAAATGATGCTAGGCAATTTTTTTGTAATGAAATTGAAGTCATGTCAAGCCTCTCTCGCCAATTTATCGTGATACCCAAAAAAAAATTTGATCGTAAAGTACAAATCAAAAGCTTACTTCTGGTTCTTTAAACAACTTGAACCCATGTCAGTATTGGAAATTATTAGTTATGCCTAAGTTAATACATGACAATGGCCTTTGAGGCTCTATGTGTTATGTGTTGTTTTTTTTATTGAACATTTTGCTAATGATAACTTGTCGGGAAGGGCTCGATGTATTCTGACCCATGCCTTATGTAGGTTGGGGCCTCGTTTCACACAACACATATCATAATAAATTTTGTGTTTACTGAATTCACAGATGGTATTATCCATCGCCTTGAGTTGGCCGGTTGTTAACTTTTGTCTTTGGACTTCTTTTGCGGGGAACCGTGAAGAACCGATGTAATGCAAATAACATTTTCAAACAGGGAATAGAATCTTTTGGATATGAAATAAACTGAATCACAAAATCCTGCTGTTTGAGTACTAAATAAAGAGCAACAACAGTATTGATTTTCTAACTATGTTGTTTATTATAAGTTCAAAGTTAATTTTGGTTAATTTGTACACTTTGGAAAAAGGAGCTATGACATTGATAAGAATTTGCGAGCACAGAAGGGGCTGATCTGCTTAGGTATTAATTTAAGTTTTAAAGTATATATTTTTTAAATATTACATATATCTGAGGGTAACATTATAAGTTTAATTAGTGTTTATGGTGTGAGCAGTACCATGCGTCCTAGATATGGATTTTCTGTTCAATACTAATAGTGTCACCAGTTAATGAGAATCAACAAGAACGAAGTTTTTTTCTACACACTTGAATGCAATTGATTCTATTAATTCATGAATTCGCTGGAAGTTAGTCTTTAGAAATAGATAGAAACGTTGTTGCTTGTGCTTATGCGTTTAAAGGGGGGGGGGGGGGTCAGAGGAAATGATTTAGGAATATTTTGGCTGTAATGTTTTTCTTTTTTTTCGTAAATAAGTTGGAATACAAATAATTAGGAAAATTCCAAATTCACAATAATTGGGAACAGTGTTTAAAAATGTTTAAGATTATTCTGGACAAATGCCCATATAAATTAAAAACCATTCATCAATTCTCTATAAAGATGCAAAGGGCCTCACAACCACGCTCCACGAACTTCTAGTTTCACAGATGTAGCTTCTAAACGATTTATACTATGAACTGCGAAAATTCAGAGCTCTTTTTAAGAACCCCCTTAATAACTATAGAATCTCTATTCTTGGTATCTGCGTATTCGACTTGAAGTTTTTATTAAAAACCTCAGTCTTTCCTTCAAAAAAAACAGCTACAAATAAAATTTAAAAGTTACTTGTAATAAAATTACTACTCGTATACTTAGGGAATAGGGAAGATTAGTTGGCATATACATTTTTAATGTAACTAATAACGTTCTCTTAACAATTGAATTATATTTGTATATACCCCCCCCCACACCTCAAACATTACCCTCACAGCAAACAAACACATTTAATTTAATTATTATTTTCCTTTGATAAAATATTAAGCTTGTGTTATAATTTTTGTTATCATTATTTACTTGTATCTAATTTTTCAACATTAGAAAAGATTTCTTATGATTATTTCATTGGCCTTCAAGCCTAAAACCGAAACCAAGACTATTTATTTGATGGTGGGCAAAACAAAACAAAAAAAAAAAACAACAAACACATTTTATGATTAATTTAAAATGTTAGACAATCTAACAAATCCACCCCTTATCAAAGATTTTCATGTTCGTCCTAATTTAGTATGTCCTTTTTTTTGTTGATTATTTTTCTGTTCGCTTTAAAGAGCAAAAGTATGTTTAACTCAGGAACAGTCATCCCACCCGAGCCAAAGAACACAGTTTCTCATATCTCAGTCAAGAGCCTATGTACATATGTATATAGTTAAGCTATCTCCCGAGAGGGAATGATGTTTATTATTTGTTTATTTTATTATTTCCTTTTTTTATTTCCCTGATTTTCCATCGAGCTTCAAATATATAAACTGGGGGATGTTCTTATTCGTGTATACTCTTCCCTGGTTGATAGTAAAGTTAGTATATTGGAGAAGGAGGGGAGCTTGACAAGGATGAAGAGGATGGTTTCTAATCTTCGTGCATGGGGAGATGGCGCCATACGTCTAGACATTATGTCGCATTTAAGACTTTGTATGAATGTTTGTTGGCGGCATATGTATGTTAATGGCATGTGAGAGTTTTCCTTCTATCAAAAAGAGAGAAAGGAGAAATGTGGCAAGTATAAAAGTAATATTCACGACACCAGGAAGTTGGTTGTTTTCCACATGTGAACTTGTATGCGAATGTAAACGTATGGCTGTTATAGTCCTCTAAACGGGCTTGATAGGTTGTAATTATTGTCGGAATGTCTCGTATTTTGAAAGCAATTCAATATAACGATATTGTTATTGGTTTGGCTCTTTCTTATAAGAATTGATATTATATGTTTTTGCACTTGAATAAAACTTAGATAAGCGTATATGTATAGATGTATGCAAAAATCTTAAGGTTTGGTCTATATCCACGTAAAAGCAAAGTTAATTTGGT